>NC_059267.1:11642458-11652458 GCF_017591435.1 Portunus trituberculatus
GTCCGATTGTAGGTTGGGCTTCCTCACTCGGGGCAATGGTTTCCTAGCGGGTGGGCCAAATTTGAGATAGGAGGTACCATAACAAAGTATCTCCTTTAGCCCATAAATTTCCGTGAAAAGCCCACATGGTATTGAAAAAAAAAGTGGTTAAGAGACGGTCTAATACACTACCTTAAACTATAAAGCAAAAGTAAAGTAACTGCTTTATAGCGTCCTCATATTTTCTAAGCGTGCAGATTAACATATTCATCCTTTACCAAGTCGTTTTTAATGTATATCTATTTCCCCTCCAGAAGACACGGAAATATAGATGGTTTATTGTTTCCCTGTATTTCCTCAGCGTCAAATCAATTTCAACTGTTTTCCACATCATTCGTGGACTGAACTTAATAAAATACTCATCGTTCCTAAAACAAATAATACTTTCCTCACAATTTCTTACCGTGAGATCAACCTTTATTATTTTCCACGCAGAGGAATATTTTCATAGTTCAATTCCTAAATTTGTGAGAGGAAGTTATGAAAAAAAAATTGAAATAGTCTAGACATTCTATTGTTTCCACGTGCTTCGGTAGCGTTGGACTAACTGTTTTTAATTTTCCATACAAAAGAACATTTTCTAGTTAGACTCTCGTACTTGGGGAGTTAGTTGGCTTAATAAAATACTTGCAATTCAGAATAGATAGAATAAAAAAAAAAAAAAAATTCTATAGCTACCTCGTATTTTCTTGCGCGAGATAAAGCTTATTCTATTTTCCATTAAAAAAGACGTCTGGTATTGTTTACTCTCGACATTTGTGGAGAAGAACTAATACCAAACCCATCCATTCCAAAATAAACGACAAAATAAGTGATTTAGGTACGTAGTTCCCTCGTATTTAATGCTTCCCCTTAGATTTAAATACAGTTTAGCTACAGTTAGCCCATAGATATATATTACACCTATATTTCCCACATTTAGGGCGCGGGTTAATAAAGCAGGCCCGCATGTTGGCAGGACGCGCGAGGCGGGAGAGAAAGACAGGCGGGTTGCCCTGGCCTGGAATTATTAACACGCTTCTGCACCCGCGTCCTAATGCCAGCCCCGCCCCGCCCCTCACACCACCACCACCAGCGCCACCACCTTCAACACCACCGTTCCTAACCCCTCTACTATATTACCACCACCAATGCCGTCTCAAACACTCTCACCACATTATCACCACCACTACAATTACCACCTCTCTGTTTTCCAGTATTTTTTTTTCTTATTTTTCACTCATTTCCTTTGTCCTCGTCCTCTTCCTCGTTCTCTTTTTACTTATCTTTGTCCTCCTAATCTTCTTACTTTTTCTCTCTCAATCTTCTATTTTCTTGTCTTTTTACTCATTTCTTTCTCTTTATGTTACTCTTCCTTTCTATCCTCTTCCTCCCCTTCCTTCTCCTCGTGAATCCATAATATCCATAATGAAAGAGTTTTCAGGGAAAAGGAAGATCTCTCAGAGCTTCATTGTTTCAACAGACCTTGAACCATACGGTAAAAGATGCGCACTCCCTTTACATTCCTTGGCGAGGCGCAGGTTAACTCTTTCAATTGGAAATGGAACAGTTCACAACACTAAAGGCAATGTATGGAATCTTTCTAGAGTGTGTAAAACGAAGGAAACGGAATGAAAAGAGTAAATTGTGCAATGTCTAGCCAGTGTTATGCCTAGAGGCGGCTGTAAAAAGCATTAAATGCTTTAGACCGTGGTCAGTAGATCGGCTTTGGCGGGGTATTGATCAGACTCAAACAAGAAACATTCCTCCGCACCACACACTTAATACAACCCTTCTTGGAACAATCTTCCCAACCATGTTAAATCTAGTGCATCAATTAACATATTTAAAAACAAAATTAAGTCATCTTTACTTCAAGCATATAACAATACTTAATGGCTATGTATATTTCCTTTATTTTTACATCTATGGAAGTATGGATATTTGCTTATATGTAGATATGTATGTACTGTGTATGTATGTATTCTTACACATGTGGGACCGTATGTGCATATTTGTGTATATGTGTGCATATTATGCATATTATGTATGAATTAATTGTATACATTTATGACCATATGTATCAATACTGATAATATACTTTTTTTTGTTTTTTTTAGTAGTTTCATAATAGGCCTGAACATTTGCGCTTATGTTATTTTCTTGTTTTTTTTTTCAAATAAGGTCCATATAAAAGCCTCGGCTTAATGGACCTGGCCTGAAATGAAAATACATGTAAATATATATCAATGTACCATAGAAAATGGCCAATAAAGATATCAATCAATCAATCAATCAATCAATCTTGTTCTCAGCGAGAATTGCGCCGCCTGCTGGCCAGCGAGCGCCAGGCACAGCTTGGAGTTGCTTGTGAGTACCGTGGCGTGACGGCCCGGCGCGAGACACAGCTTGGAGTTGGAGTCTCAATCTTTGTTTTTGCAACAAACAAATTATCATCTTGAGTATCGCACCACTGCAAGTTCTGCCACCCATTCATCTGTAGAGAGTATTCTGGGTGGGTGTTCCGAGACGGACGATCGCAGCGATCCAAGGCGCTAACACCGCACCAGCAATGCAGCGACACGCACACTCCCCCAGCGAACCAAGCAACACCCGCAACAAGGCCGGCTGCCTCGCCTTTGTGCGACCACTTCTGAGACTCTTTCGGAAGAAAAAGCGCAGAAGCCATTCCTCTCGCGGCAGGCAACTCTCCTGCGAGAAGCCTGCCGCAGAGGAGTGCCCCGAGTGTGGCACCAACGAGACCAGTCCACACCCCCTTCAGAGGAAGGGGTTCCCGAAGCATCGGTGATGGAGCAGGCATGTCTGGAAGAGCCTGTAGAGGCGGAGAAGGAGCTGAAAAGGCCTGCCGAGACAAAGAAAGAACTGAAAGAGCCTGCAGAGGCGGAGGAGGAGCTGGAAGGGCCTGCCGAGGCAGACAAGGAGCTGGAAGGGCCAGCAAAGGAGCTGGAAGAGCCAGAGAAGGTGCTGGAGGAGGTGATGGAAGAGCCTGTGCTGGCAGCGCCTGACCTCCATGAGTCTGACCACCACGACGTGGCAGACGAGTCAGACTCCGGGGATATGTCTTCCTCAGGGCCCCAGCAGCCCACGCGTCCTGCCAGGAGCCGGCGAAGGAAGAAGGAAGAGAGGAAGGTTAAGGATGGCAAGGGGATGGCCACTGCGCCGCGCTCCGCCTCCCCCAAGCTGCTGTTGAGGCCACGGGGCGCCCTCCTCACCTTCCGCAGCGACGTGGTGGATCCCCCCGCCACGCTCCTCATGGGCACCGACAAGGAGGAGAACGACCACCTCCTGGCGCAGGCGACAGAGAGCGTCGTCTTCTTCCACGTGGACGGCCTGCCCTCGGCCCACGTGTACCTGCAGCTGGGGGCCTGGCCAGGGCCTGCGTGACGTGCCTCGGCCCCTGGTGTACGACGCGGCCCAGATGTGCAAGGCCAACAGCACGCAGGGCAACAAGCTGGCCAACGTGGTGGTGGTGGTGTACACGCCAGACTCAAACTTACGCAAGACCCGCCACATGAAGGCCGGCCAGGTGGGCTTCGCCAGCGACCGGGAGGTGCGCAGGGTTGTGATGGCCCAGCGGGACGAGAAGGTGATGGAGCGCCTCAACAGCACCAAGAGAAGGTGACCTCGGCCAAGGCGGAGCGCGAGAAGCAGCAGCGAGCTCGCCAGAGGAAGCTGCAGAAGGCCGAAGAGAAGAGAAAGAGAAGGCAGTGGCGAGAGCTGCAAGAGGAGACACAGGGCGAGGCCGCGGACCTCGAGGACGCGAGCAGCCTGGCGTGGGGCGCAGAGTCCCAACAACCTGCCTCTACCCGCGCCACAGGGAAGCAGCGACGCAAGCGAAGGAAGAAGGTGCAGGAAGGCGAGGTGTGCGAGGAGAAGGACGAGCAGGAGCAGCAGACGCTGCCACAGGGCAAGACGATGCGCTGCTTCCCTGTGCTGGCCCAGCAGCGGCGCCTGCTGCAAGGCTGCCGCGCCACGGTGGAGCAGAGGTTTGACGTGCAGGTGACGCCCCCACGCAAGGGCGATGCCGAGGCGTGCGGCACCGTAACCGGGGCGCCTGAGGACGTGGCTGACGCCCTCCAGGAGCTGAGGACGCTTCTGCAGCCAGCCAGGCAGAAGGATGGCACGGGAGGCAAGGGTGGCAAGGGGAAGGGCGGCAAGGCCAAGGCAGGCAGGACAGGCTGAGGCGGAAACACTAACCAAATGCACGATAAATCTAAATAAAAAAATAATTAATATGTGAATTAATTAGAAAAGAAAAATTAATAGATAAAAGAAAAGAATAAAAAAGGAAATTAACATATCAAAAGACAATTAATAAATAAAAAGAAAAATAATGAATGAATAAAAGAAAATAATTAACAAGTTAGTGAATAAATATAATATAAAAGAGGAAATAGTAATAAATGAAAAAAAATAGATTAGATAAAAACACGATATAGAAAATAGAATGTAAATAATAGATGAGAGAAAATATAAAATATTCTAAGCAACAAACAAAACAAAGACAATAATAATAATAATAATAATAATAGTAATAATAATGATAATAACAATAATAATAATGACAGTAATGATAATAGTAACATGATAATATAAATTATAATAATAATAATAGTAATAATAATAATAATAAAAATGAAAATGATAATAATAGAAATAATAATAATAGAAATAATAATAATAATAATAATAATAATAATAATAATAATAATAATAATAATAATAATAATAATTACAATAATAATAATAATAATAATGATGATAATAATAACAATAATAACAACAATATAAAAATAATAATAATGATAAGAAAATAATAATAATGGCAAGTTAGAGAAAAGCAAGGAAAAATAATATCTTGGGAAATAAATCTGTGGACTCATTAATAGATTGCGTTGCCTTCCATTCCATAAGAAGACAACAAGAGCAAGTCAATCCAGCAGACATTAAGTATATAAAGTGACGACTTATGAACAGACACTTGATCGACTGACCTCACCAAGAAATCCAACAAACCTTCATAACGAGGACTGACCACACCGTACAAGTCCATCTAAGAAATATACCATCGTTACCATCACCACCGCACACACGCAATAAAAAGTATCAGAAGAAGAAGAAAAAAAAAATGATGAAGAAGAAAATATAGAATAATGACATATGTGAACGCATTGACCACACCAAACAAGTCATAACGTAGACGCGATGGTCCATCAAAATACATGTAATATTAAAAGACTGAAACGCAAGTCGTCAGCTAATGTCAAAATTCCAATATAGTGTGGAAGTGTTTTGTACAAAGCTACACAAACGTCCTCGCCTCTCACTGAGCCCGGGAATCAGGAAAGGTAGTCATATCGTGTAAGCTGCGAACTTCATACTGAGAGGAGCTCCTTCAGACTGGCGATTGTGGCTGCCGTGTTAACAATAAATTTGCCTGCCACTTGCTGCGAACTTCACACTGAGAGGACCTCCTTCAGACTGGCGATTGTGGCCGCCGTGTTGACAGTAAATTTGCCTGCCACTTGCTGCTCTTTTCCCTAATTACCAATCGTTGAACTGGGAAGAAATCGCAAAGTGTTTTCTTTTCATCACTAACTTCCTTGTAAAGATTTAATGTACCGCCAACTCCTTCATGTCGCAGGGAAAGGATTAAAGCGGAAAAGAGGGACTGAAAAAACGATTTTTTTTTTTTTTTTTTTAAAAGTGTATTGGAAGCGCTGTTCAGCTTCCGCCCATTAGTGGCGCAGGCAATTTTATTTATAGTGGTACCCATATTAGGGCCCATATCACCCCCGAAGCTCATCTTGGGTGTAACCACCTAGAACCTGGGTATCATGGTGATATGTAGGTAACTTTAAACCACTCGACAAATGGCAAGGCGTATAAAGCTGTACGTGGTGGGATTCGAACCTACGCGTGGACGTCTGCCCGATCCCACGCTCACCACCTTATCCACTACGCCACAGCCTCCTGTAAATGTAATAGAGAAAAGAAGAAGCAAGTCACAGTAATAAGAAGGAAAGTGAACTAGCTCTTTTTTAATGAATACCATAGTCCCAGACAGACTTTCTCATTAAAAAAAAAAAAAAGAGAATCCATAAGACTGCAAAATTCTTCAAGCCGGATTAAATTTACCAATCTTATCAAAAATAATCTGAAGATTCTTTCAGCAGCTGTTTTTTGCATACTAACTGGAGCTTATTCCTAGCCAAACTCTCCAGCTCTTGTTTCAAATGATATACAGAAGAGAATCCATATGACTGCATGAACGGATTACATAAAGACACGATATAGAAAATAGAATGTAAATAATAGATGAGAGAAAATATGAAATATTCTAAGTAACAAACAAAACAAATAATAATAATAATAATAATAATAATAATAATAATAATAATAATAATAATAATAATAATAATAATAATAATAATAATAATAATAATAATAGTAATAATAGTAATAATAATGTTTTGTTCTTGTTAGTGGTGAGTCATTCAAGCAGTTTAACTAGACGATAATGAATGAGAGTGACAGGTGGATGTAGTGAGTGAATGGATGAATGAATGCATGCATAAAGATGTGAATGAAGGAATGAAGTGCATGAGGGAAAATCCGCTAATTTCAATTAAAGTAGTAGAAAACACAAAAATGATCTAAGTACGTCACACAGTAATCAATAATGCTCCTTCAACACACTACCTTTACTTTTGCAAATATTACTAAGGAACAAACACTCTCACATTGGCTGTCTGCAGGGTGACTCTTTTCATGCAATGTAACAGTCAGTGATGCTGTTAAACCTTCCTCGTGATCGTCTCTGAAAAAAAAAGAAGATAAATAAATAAAAGATCTGTACGTCTTTCTCTAATTGATTTTTTTCTTTTTGTTATGTTGATAGTCCAGTGTTTCTAGTGATGAGTGCGAGGTGGTCAAGTCACACACACACACACACACACACACACACACACACACACACACACACACACACACACACACACACACACACACACACACACACACACACACACACACACACACACACACACTTATTTACCATTTTTCTATACTGCAGTGGTAATGAAATTATAATAAGAAATATAATGTAGTAGTAGTTGTAATTGAAATGGTATCATTATTATTGTCAGTATTATTGGGAGTAGTAGTAGTAGTACTAGTACTAGTAGTAGTAGTAGTAGTAGTAGTAGTAGTAGTAGTAGTAGTAGTAGTAGTAGTAGTAGTAGTAGTAGTAGTAGTAGTAGTAGTAGTAGTAGTAGTAGTAGTAATGCTACTACTACTACTACTACTACTACTACTACTACTACTACTACTACTACTACTACTACTACTACTACTACTACTAATAATAATAATAATAATAATAATAATAACGATAATAATAATAGTAGTAATAATAGCAACAATAATAATAACAGTGATAATCATAATAATAACAGTAATAATACCAACAATAACATCCGACATACAAGTTTTAATCAACATTATTTACAGACAGAGATAAATACGTGAAAAAAATGTAATTAGTGTGTCTTCAGGTGCGAGCAAACATGATATCATTAAGTCATTAAGCCCTGTTTGCCTCTCGTGTTCTCTCCTCTCGCTAAATATTTCATGAGATTATACACAATATTTAGCTGGGCTGCAAATTTCTGTTGTTTTAGGAGTCCTCTTGTTAGGTGAGATGTTGTGTTTATATTATTACTGATACTACTACTACTGGTGCTGCTGCTGCTGATGATGATGGGTGATAAAGGTGATAATAATGATGGTGCTGTTACTGTGGCTTATGCTGCTACTACTGCTACTGCTTTTACTGATGGTGATGTTGTTGATGGTGGTGATGGTACTGTTAACTTGCTGCTGCTGATGCTGCTCTTCCTCCTCTTCCTCCTTCTCCTCGTCCTCCTCCTCCTCGTCCTCTTCCTCCTCCTCCTCTTCCTTCTCCTCCTCATCCTCTTCCTCTTCCTCTTCCTCTTGTTCTTGCTCTTCCTCTTCCTCTTGTTCTTGCTCTTCCTCTTCCTCTTCCTCTTCCTCTTCCTCTTCCTCTTCCTCTTCCTCTTCCTCTTCCTCCTCCTCCTCCTCCTCCTCCTCCTCCTCCTCCTCCTCCTCCTCCTCCTCCTCTTCCTCTTGCTCTTGCTCTTCCTCGTCCTCGTCCTCTTCCACTTCCACTTCCACTTCCTCCTCCTCCTCCTCCTCCTCCTCCTCCTCCTCCTCCTTTTCCTACTACTACTACTACTACTACTACTACTACTACTACTACTACTACTACTACTACTACTACTACTACTACTACTACTACTACTACTACTACTGTTACAACCACCGTCATTACCATCACCACCGCTCACACGCAATAAAAAGATTATCAGAAGAAATAAGAAAAAAAGATGATGAAGAAGAAGAAAATGTAGAATAAAAATGAAGAAAGAAGAAGAAGAAGAAGAAGAAGAAGAAGAAGAAGAAGAGGGAGGAACGGAAGGTGGGGGGAGGGTAGCTAGGATAGGCAGTAAACAAGATTACATAACACTCAGTGGAGGGGTGCGTGCGAGGCCCGGTTTTCCTCTCGTATTGAAAATGAACTGCCTTTATCAACCAACCCCCCGCTTCTTTGTGAGGGGAAAGACGGGGAGAGAGGGGGGGGGAATATAAAGGAGGAGAGGAAGAGAGAGACTGGGAGACTGGGTGGAGGATATAAAGAAGAGAGATACCAGTGAGGAGGAAGAGGAAAAAGAGGAGAAATGATGTTAAAAAGGAAGGAAAGAGGTAGAGGGAAGGATAATGCAGGAGCAGAGGGAAAGGAAGGAGAGAAGTGAAGGAAGAAAAGAAGGAGGGAGGGAAGGAAAGGGAAAACTAAGAAAAACACGGAGGAAATGAAGTGAGGGAGAGAGAGAGGGTGAGGGAATGAGAGAACGAAAGGGAGAAAAAAAGGGAGAGAATAATGAAAGATGAAAAGGAGGATAGATAGACGGAAGGGAGGAAGGAAAGAAGGAAAGGAGGAGGAAAGGGGGGAGGGAGGAGGGAGGAAAAAAGGAGATTACAAAAAAGTAGAGATAGAAATTTGGAAAGCAGTTTATGGAATAGATTTTGTAATACTGGTCCGCGGCGAAGAATGGAGGAGGAGGAGGAGGAGGAGGAGGAGGAGGAGGAGGAGGAGGAGGAGGAGGAGGAGGAGGAGGAGGAGGAGGAGGAGGAGGAGGAGGAAGGGGGGAAGAGAGTGAGAGGAAGGAGGAATATCAATACGGAAATAATTGGATTCTTAATAGAGGTCTAGGAGGCTGAAAAGGATGAAGACCACCACCACCACCACCGCCACCGCCACCATTATACTACTACTAGTACTACTACTACTACTACTACTAGTATCAATACAATTATTGCTACCACTATCATACTATCACTACTACTAATACTACGTCCACCACAATTAGTACTACTACCATTCGTATTATTATGTCTCACTGCCGCTACAACTACTAATACTACCACCACCACCATCACTACTACTACTACTACTACTACTACTACTACTACTACTACTACTAACCCCCCCCCCTCTCCCCACACACATACACAGACAGACACATTCACACTGCAAACGAAAAGGAACAAGAACAACAAGAACGAGAAAAATCAAATCCGTTTATTTTTTTTTCCCTCTCTCTCTTCCTCTTCTTTTCTTCTTCGTTCTATTCTTTTCTTTTTTCGCGCCGCGTGCTAATCTTCTGCATTCACAAACGCACGGACGACGAAAAAAAAAAAAAAAAAACAAGAAAAGACAAATAAAAAAACTAGTCTTTCTTTGCCTTCACGTACCAGGAAGTTTTTTTTTTTTTTTTTTTTTTTTTACTTTTCTTTCTCGAGGGACAAACTTGACAAACTTCACCAAAACGAACAGAAAACGAGATAAAGTGAAGGAGAGACGATAACAAAGGTGATTTCC
>NC_059267.1:11657458-11662458 GCF_017591435.1 Portunus trituberculatus
CACACACACACACACACACACACACACACACACACATATATATATATATATATATATATATATATATATATATATATATATATATATATATATATATATATATATATATATATATATATATATATATATATATATATATATATATATATATATATATATATATATATATATATATATATATATATATCAACAACTACAATTACAATAACCACCACTATCACCGCCACCACCACCACCACCACCACCACTACATGATTCACGAGTTACAAAATCATCACAGTCGAGAACCTAATCTTGTCTGCGTCACCTGGCGTGGTGGCGAGACAAGTGGAGGCGATATAGTCCCACACGGCCTTAACAAACACGCTGCTCTGTTTCATTGACCCGTACTCTAAAGCTCTGCTCTCTCACCACGACTATTTTCAAAGGCCACAGAGACGATTAGCTGGATTCTGAAGAGTGTTTCTCCTTTTAATAACACTGAAATTTTATAAAGATCTTGTTAATCTGTCACTAGAACAACAGAAACATCCGTAAAAATCTTGTTAATTTGTCACTAGAACAACAAAAAACATCCGTAAAACCAATGTCGCTTCACCACGAATAATTTCAAAGACCAAACAGATAAGTAGTCGGGTTCTCGTAAATGTTTTTCATGTTGATGTAGAAATGTTATTAGTCTGTCACTAGAACCGTTAAATCACTCATAAAAATCTGTTTCACATCAACACGAAGGAAGGCGGTGGCGTAGTGGATAAGGTGGTGAGCGTGGGATCGGGCAGACGTCACACGCGTAGGTTCCAATCCCACCATGTTCAGCCTTAAACACTTTGCCATTTGTTGAGTTGTTAAAAGTTACCTACATGTCACCATGATACCCAGGTTCTAGGTGGTTACACCCAAGATGAGCTTGGGTGGTGATATGGGCCCTAATATGGATACCACTGTAAATAAAATTGCCTGCTTCCCAAACACTCTTTAAGTGAGCCTACAGGCGCTATAGGCTTTAACGTAAAAAAAAAAAAAAATTTAATGATTCAGTGATATTTAGCTTGTTCTCAGATTTGTTTCTCCTCTTCATAATGTGGAATTCTTATCAATCTATTGTTAAAATCATAAAATCATCCTTAATAACCCATGTAACTTCACCGCCATTATTTCTAAGGCCACAAAAATTATCAGCTTCATTCACAAGTGTTTTTCCTATCAATGATTTAGAGATCTTGTTAATTTGTCCCTAGAAGTGTAAAACCGTCCTTAAAAATCCGTTCAGTTTCACCGCAATTATTTCCAAAGGCCTTAGTGATGATTAGCTGGATTCTCAAGTGTTTCCCCTTTTTGTAATATAAAAATCTTAATAGTTTGTCTCTGGAACTGTAAAAAAAATATTCTTTAAAATCCGTGTACCTTTCGTGTCAATACCTTCAACGTCCTCTGTGATGATTTTGTGGCTTGTCCTTCTGATAATGTAGAAGAAATTTTGCTAACTAGTCACTAGAACAATAATAGAGAAAAACATCCTTGACGATCCGTGTGACTTGTTTAGATGTCGCCTTTGAGAAGCAGTGGAGTTGGCGCGTAGAAATATCTCAGGAGCTGTCCAGTGACTCCCATGCGTGACGAGTGAAAGGCCAAGCTCACAGTGGTCCATAAGTTAAGGCTGAGTCAAATTGGCTGTTCCTTATTCATTACGTGTGGGAATCTGTTGGCATTTCACCTGTTTGTCCCTCCTTTGATTGCTGTATGATTGATTTATTATTGGTTGTGCGTGCTGTATGATTGATTAATTCTTGGCTGTGTGTGTGTGTGTGTGTGTGTGTGTGTGTGTGTGTGTGTGTGTGTGTGTGTGTGTGTGTGTGTGTGTGTGTGTGTGTGTGTGTGTGTGTGTTTACCTTTTGTTTTACTTTATTATACAATGAAAGGTTAAAGGAAGTAGTAATGCTTATTGAAGAGATATAAAGAACACATAAGAAATAACGAGAGAAGTATGTTGAAACCTCTTACAAGTCACAAGCAGAAGGAGTTACAGGAATGATTTAGATAGATGAAAGATTGAAAATACCAAATAACTTTTACGTGACTACTGGAGGAGGCAGGAAGTGTTACTATTTAAACAGATGAAAGATTGAAAATACTAGTTAACTTCTACGTCAGGTGGACAGAATAAAGTTGACAGAGGAGGTAGGTTTTGTGCAGCGAGACTCGGGGCGTGGATTAGGGGAAACAAAGATCAGTTCGTATAATCAGTTAGTATGATAGTATAATCAGAGGAGAGAGAGAGAGAGAGAGAGAGAGAGAGAGAGAGAGAGAGAGAGAGAGAGAGAGAGAGAGAGAGAGAGAGAGAGAGAGAGAGAGAGAGAGAGAGAGAGAGAGAGAGAGAGAGAGAGAGAGACGTATCATTTCCTGAAAGTGAAAAATCGTGCAGTATTTCTCACTTTCCTGCTTTTGTTTATTCATTTATTGCTTATTTATTTATTCACTTTTTTTCTCCTCCCATGCATGTGTCTGCCAGTGTGTATCCTTGACACACCCACCGCACTTCATGCTCGCCAACGCACTGCCTCGGTTTTGCAATACTTGTGTTCCCTTAAGGTCAACTCTTCAAAGGCCACAGGGACAGCTCTTTGGATTCTCATGGATTTGTGTCTTCCTTTTTTTTTTTTTTACCAGTATTGATGTAAAATGAATGTTAATTCTTCGACATCATGAAATCAGAGGCAAATATTTGAATTCTTATCAATGTTGTTGTTTTTATTTATTTATTTATTTATGTTTTTACCAGTAATGGTATAACCGTATTTGAATCTCCAGCGCCATGACATCTCTAGTTACTCCCACTTGAGCTTGAGAACATAAGAAACCAAGGGAAACCGCTGTGGAACAGTGGAACCATGCGTGCTTTGTGGTCCGAGGGATTTCCAAGCGCACGGGTTCGAATCCTGTCCACGGTCTGAGTGTAGGTTGGTCTTCCTCACTCTGGGCAACGGTTTCCTAGCGGGTGGGCTTTGAGATAGAAGGTACCATAAAAAATATCCCCTTTAGGCCATAAATTCCCGTGAAAAGCCCACATGGTATAAATAAAAAAAATAGAAGTCAACAGACCTACACAAGGCTGTCCTCATATAAAACGCATCTATTTCCTTTCACCGTCTTCATCAATAATTTCATCTGATCTGTAAAGCTTTCCTAATGACTCGACACTAACTGATTAATGGTTATTCTTTTAATCCTTCCTTTCTCCATGATTTTTTTTATTAATCCTGTTGATCAGTTTCGATAAAACGTGGAAATGTTTTGGAGTCATGTCTGAATTGGTTTCCTTACATGTTTTTGGTCTAATTAAGCCTTGTATATATTTGGTGGTCTTCGTTAGCACATGTTCTCTTTGCTGTTGATTTAAGTCTTATAAAATCTTGATGTATTGAGCTTGTGTGTGTGTGTGTGTGTGTGTGTGTGTGTGTGTGTGTGTGTGTGTGTGTGTGTGTGTGTGTGTGTGTGCCGCGCGTGTGTGTGCGTGCGCTGACAGGCTTAGTGTCGGACAAGGCTCACCTTTACACACCTGAGCAGTCAAACCAGACACGCTACCACCCATCCTTCCTCTCGCCACACGGCTCACTGACTCGCGACACACACACACACACACACACACACACACACACACACACACACACACACACACACACACACACACACACAAATAAACATTAAAACGTCGGGCAGGCATTTCAGTGATGTAAATATTTTGTTTGGCTCAGATTGTGGACGTTTTTTGGATAGTGGTTCATTATGGATGATAACAGCGGTGACACAGGTGCGGTGGGGGGAGGGGGAAGCTGGGAGGACACAGATCTGGTGGGGTTAGGGAGAAAAGACACAGGTGGGGAATGAGGGAGATTGGGGATATATTTGAGGGGATAGAGGGAGATATGGGTGTGTGTGTGTGTGTGTGTGTGTGTGTGTGTGTGTGTGTGTGTGTGTGTGTGTGTGTGTGTGTGTGTGTGTGTGTGTGTCGCTGTTCCTGCTTTTAAAGAACGTGATGTCCCTATTAATTAATAAGGTCATGGGTTTGGATTCACTTCGTGGTGTTCGGAATGTGTCGATACTTGAACAGAAAACACAGATTATTGAGACTTTTTCCTCTCTCTCTCTCTCTCTCTCTCTCTCTCTCTCTCTCTCTCTCTCTCTCTCTCTCTCTCTCTCTCTCTCACCCATGCAGACTGTCTCTCTTATTCCTGGTCTCTCTAACCTAACCTAACCTAACCTGTCCTGCTCTGCTCTGCCCTGCTTCCCTCTTCAGTGTTTTGTGTATCTTCCTATCTCGTGAATTGCCTTCCTTTTTGTCCTCAATTCTTGTGTGCTGTACCTGCTGTGTTCTGTTCTGTTCTATTGCTGTTCCCTTTGCTGTTTCTGTTACCTGTGTGATTCCTCTCTCTATCTTTTTTTGCATGTACTTCTGTTTCTCTCTCTCTCTCTCTCTCTCTCTCTCTCTCTCTCTCTCTCTCTCTCTCTCTCTCTCTCTCTCTCTCTCTCTCTCTCTCTCTCTCTCTCTCTCTCTCTCTCTCTCTCTCTCTCTCTCTCTCTCTCTCTCTGTGTGTGTGTGTGTGTGTGTATGCGTGTGTGTGTTTGTGTGTTTTTCTCGTCCCTTCAACTGATAACTTTGTACAAGGAACTTATCTGTCCTTGTATGGAGTACTCTTCGCACGTTTTGGGTGGTTTTCACTCATACAACTTTATTAGATAGGGTGGAATCAAAAGCTTTTCGTCTCATCAAGTTTACTCCTCTGACTGACTGTCTTCATCCTCTTGCTCACCTCCGAAATGTTGCATCTCTTTCCATCTTTTATCGCTATTTTCATGCTAACTGTTCTACTGATCTTGCTAGCTTTATGCCTCTCCTCCTCCTGCGGCCTCGCTGCACAAGGCTTTCTTCTTCCTCTCATCCCTGTTCTGTCCATCACTCTAATACAAAAGTTAACTATTATTCTCAATCATTCATACCT
>NC_059267.1:11667458-11702458 GCF_017591435.1 Portunus trituberculatus
TTGGATCCCCAAGCACGCATGGTTCCACTGTACCACGGCGTGTGTGTGTGTGTGTGTGTGTGTGTGTGTGTGTGTGTGTGTGTGTGTGTGTGTGTGTGTGTGATTCACCTCAGTTGCCTACTGGTCACCCAGCCAGTCTTCCCCATTACGGAGCGAGCTCAGAGCTCATAGACCGATCTTCGGGTAGGACTGAGGCCACATAACACACTCCACACACCGGGAAAGTGAGGCCAGAACCCCTCGAGTTATATCCCGTACCTATATACTGCTAGGTGAGCAAGGGCCACACATTAAGAGACTTGCCCATTTGCCTCGCCGCTTACCGGGATTCGAACCCGGCCCTCTCTATTGTGAGTCGAGCATGCTAACCACTACACTACGCCGTGTGTGTGTGTGTGTGTGTGTGTGTGTGTGTGTGTGTGTGTGTGTGTGTGTGTGTGTGTCCATGCAAACAGTACTTCCAAGTGTTTGCTCACAGCAGTAAGAGAGTTAAAGAAGACGTGTTTGCAAGACGTTTTATGGCTTGGAAGTTTTAGACGTTTTTGCCTTTTGCTGTCCTTGACCAGGACTCTTTTTCCATAAATAGAAGGCGTTCTCTTCTTTTGTTATAATGAAATATCAACTTTTATTAATCCATTTGGAGCGAGAGGAAGTGGTGGGCTTTAGTTTTCTCATACAGAAGCTGATGATAGTGACTTTTGTAGTCTTTGAGAATAGTCCAGTGAAAGTTGTTGGTGTACTTCAAAGGCGTTGTCTTGATTCTACCGAGGGTGTTAAGGATCAATATTGGAAGTTTATACTCAATAATTGATCCACTGGGCTATTTTAGGGTGATATTTGGGTATTTGTACCATTGAAGAACTTTGACTTACGTATAAAGAACAGAAAAAAAAAAAAAATTTGCAAGGTCATGAGCGGCAAAAGATCGAAAAAGAAATTGAAACATTAAGGTATTTGGGCAAAAATCCATTGACCCTACATACACTACTAGAAGATGCTTGATAACGAAAAAAAAGGAATAAAAATAAAAGAATGCACATAGAGTCATGGGCAATAATAGATCAATTGGGCTATTTAGAAACTCGAGGCATTGGGCTATTTGGGCTATTAAAGTCAGACCCGCCAGCCTACTTAAGAAAGTTTGGCAAAGCGGCCACTTTCACTTGGGCTTTTAGGGTCGTGCGGGTTTCTTTTGGGGAGGAGTTGGGGCGCTCTTTGGGGAGTTAATGCGTCTGAGTGAAGTTTTGGGGAGGCGAGCTTCCAGGAAATGAACGAAGGAAAAAGACACGCAAGACAAACCAAAGTCCAGCCAGGGAAGGAAAGGAAGGTTTGGTGTCTTTTTGTTCATTTTTTGTGTGTGTGTTTCTTTCCGTTTCGTTTTTATTTTTCCTCCCTCAAAGGATTTACTGTTAGTTTGTCTGGTATATGTCTGTCTGTCTGTCTGTCTGTCTGTCTGTCTGTCTGTCTGTCTGTCTGTCTGTCTCTCTGTCTCTCTCTCTCTCTCTCTCTCTCTCTCTCTCTCTCTCTCTCTCTCTCTCTCACGGTCATCTTTCAATATTTACCCACAACTGAGCCCACACAACTCTTAACCCTACTCGTGTTATCCCAAACCTTGTGAAAAAATAAAATAATGAATAAATAAGATAGAACAAGAATAAAATGGACAAGGAAAACAAGCCAGAACTAACTTTCCGTACACACTGAAGGAAAAGGCCTGGAGCGTCTGAGAGGAAGGAAGGGATGGCTAAACTAAACTATACTAAACATGTTACTTGAACCTTGTCTCTCTCCATACCAGGCCAGCAGTCCAACACGAGGCGGCTAAGACAGAACCATAGACTCAGGCACACATCATTCATATTATCTTACCACTACTATTGCTACTCTTGTTAGGAATACGATTGCGACTATTACTACTACTGCTACTGATACTGATAGTGATACTGATACTATTACTGCTACTGCTACTGCTACTGGTACTGGTACTGTTACTACTGCCGCTACTGCTACTGCTACTGCTACTGCTTCTGCTTCTGCTTCTGCTTCTGCTTCTGCTTCTGCTCCTGCTCCTGCTCCTGCTCCTGCTCCTGCTCCTACTACTACTACTACTACTACTACTACTACTACTACTACTACTACTACTACTACTACTACTACTACTACTACTACTGCTACTACTACTACTACTACAGTTGCCTATTTGCCTATGTATGTATCTATTTATCTCTAAATCTGTCTAAATACTAGGCCGGCAATCACACACACACACACACACACACACACACACACACACACAATTCATTCACACTTTTATCTTGTCAACCCTTCCTCACAAGAGAGTCTCTCGGGCCACCTTGCTACACACTAGGAGTTCAGGCGTAGCACAGCTGGCACTCACTGCCCCAGCAAGGCCAGTCATCGCACACTGGAGGGAGGAAGGGATGAGGGAAGCAAACCCAACCAAATGTACAAGATGGAATTAACCTTGATGAATGTGATTGCCTTTATGGGTCATACTGAAGGCATCTCATGAAGGAATCAGGGGAGGCGAGGATAACTTTGGGAAAATATGTTCTCAAAGCGATCAAGGAGGTGGAGGAGGATGAGGAAAGGGAGAAGGAGGAGGAGAAGGAGGAAGATCACAGGGCTAAGTTGGCGGGCAAGTCTGGGTGAAAAGTTTATTGATCCAACAAGAGGATGAACTATCGCCGCTCTTTGAACTCCGACTTGTAAAAGTGAGGAAAAGTTGCGTGACTTTCGATCAAACGAGAGAGAGAGAGAGAGAGAGAGAGAGAGAGAGAGAGAGAGAGAGAGAGAGAGAGAGAGAGAGAGAGAGAGAGAGAGAGAGAGAGAGAGAGAGAGAGAGAGAGAGACCCCTTTAACGTACAATTGTATTAACACACACACACACACACACACACACACACACACACACACACACACACACACACACACACACACACACACACACACACACACACACACACACACACACACACACACACACACACACACACACACACACACACACACACACACACACACACACACACACACACACACACACACACACACACACACACCATACCAAACCAAAACAACAACCCCAACAATAACAACAGGGAACAAACATACAGATGAAAAAGAAAAATATATACAAAACACCTTAAACACACAGACAGAAAGACAGACAGAAGGACAGACAGACAGACACTAGTTGAGCAAAAGATTACCAGACTGAATGCAACGCGCGAGTCTTTTGTGTTTTGCAAGATGGAAATTAGAGAAGACGGGAGAGTAAAAAAAATAAATAAATAAGAGTGAAAGAGAAAGTGACATGACCAAAAATAATAATGCTTAGTTCTCGTTGCGATTATGCTGAGGAGCACAAAAGGAGCGTTAATTACTGCATTATGAAAGGTGTGAAAGGCTTGCTGTCAAAGGTTTGATTGAGTGAATTGTGTGAGCGGGGAAAAAAACTTGCTTACCTGATGAGAAACAGAGTAAAGAGATAGTAATGAGCTCCTCTCTCTCTCTCTCTCTCTCTCTCTCTCTCTCTCTCTCTCTCTCTCTCTCTCTCTCTCTCTCTCTCTCTCTCTCTCTCTCTCTCTCTCTCTCTCTGTGTGTGTGTGTTTGTGTGTTTGTGTGTGTGTGTATTTCTGTGGTTTGCATCTGTTTTGTGATGATTAGGAAAGAGAAAGGAAGTAGTGAGATAACACACACACACACACACACACACACACACACACACACACACACACACACACACACACACACACACTGACTTTAAACACTTTAAACACTTTATTATGTTTGCCATTAATGTACAGATTGTGATAACAAGACAAACAGGCCTTTCTTTGCAAGTAAAAACTTTATGGGCAAAAAATAAAACATTTCAATCAAATGCAAAATAGACAAACACTGAATTAAACAAAGAGAACAAGTATCAACTAAAACATTGAAAAGAAAAGAGAGAGAAAAGGAAAAGATATTCAGAGAAAATACATATACCCGATCTCACCTGTTTGCATAGGTGGAAATATTAAAAGACTCACTTACAATGGTGACAAAGTTAATAATATTATAAATAATAATAATAATAATAATAATAATAATAATAATAATAATAATAATAATAACAATGATAATAATAATGATATCAATAATAATAATAATAATTATAATAGTGATAAAGTTAATAATAAGAACAGAATTTAGTGACAAACTAAAAATTAGTAATAAAATAGTAGTGATAAAGAAAATAATAATAGCAATAATAATAATAATAATAATAATAATAATAATAATAATAATAATAATAATAATAATAATAATAATAATAATAATAATAATGATAGTAACAATAATAATAATAATAGTAATAATAATAATAAAGATGATTTTAATAATGCTAATAAAGTGATAACATATTCTATCAAGAGAAATAACGACAACTGAATTTGACAAAAGCAACCAGTTATGGTGTATAGACTAATGAAATGACAATAAATGTTTCTTGACATTGTTTTTGAAAGATGATAAGCTAGTGGATTGTTTAACATGCATGGGCAATAAGGTCCAAATTTTAGGTCCTGAATGCAGCAGAGAATGCTTGAATAAGGTGAGTTTGTGTGCGGGTATGTTGAGTGAGTTTTTATTTGTGGTGTGGTGGCTGTGTGCAGGTTGGATATTAAATACATTGTTGTTAATCATTTTAAACATGTATGAGGCAATGTTCAGTTTAGACAAATCGTCCAAGTTCAAGATATTTAATGATTTAAATAATGGAGGAGTATGTTCATTGAAGTCACTGTTACTAATAATCCTAATTATTTATTTGTGCAGAACATTAAGTTCCTGACATAGAGAAAGGTGGAACACAAATAGACAGACAGACAGATAGTTAGATACCCACATAAAACATACATAAATTAAGCCATAAATATATACCGTACAGACAGACAGACAGACTGACTGACAGACTTACAGACAGACAGACTAACTGACTGACAAAGATAATCAGTTGAAGACAAAAGATGGATGAGGAAGAGGAGGAGGAGAAGTAGCAAGAAGAGGAGGAGGAATAAAGTGAAGACGAAAACAAGGAAGAAAAGAATAGAGGAGAAATTAAGAAAGACGAGGAGGAGGAGGAGGAGGAGGAGGAGGAGGAGGAGGAGGAGGAGGAAAAAGAGAATAAGAAGAGAAAGAAGCAGAGGAGAACAAAAAACACACTAAAGAAGAGAAACGAGAAGAAAACGAGAAGCTAGAGGAGGAAGAGGAGGAGAAATAGAAGGAGGTGGAGGAGGAGGAGGAGGAAAAGAGAATAAGAGGAGAAAGGAGAGGAGAACAAAAAACGAACTAAAGAAGAGACTGACATGAAGAAAACGAGAATCTTGGGGAGGAAGAGGAGGAGGAGGAGGAGGAGGAGAAACAGAAGGAAGTGGAGGAGGAGAAGGAGGAGGAGGAGGAGATGGAGGTAGTTAACTGAACAAATATACGTCATGCTATCTTGCTTCCACCTCTTTCGTCGTTAACATGTCTCCCACTCCTCCCTCCCCCATCCTACCCACCCACTCCCCATTAACCTCTTCCCCCACAAACACAGCAGCCAGACTATCCCCATCTTTCCCTCGCCTCCATGCACCCTCCCCTCCCCCAATAATGCCACCTCCCCACTCCCCTTCTCCCCAACACACACCTTTCTTTACCTCTTAACACTGCCACCCTCTTCTTTTCTTCCCGTTTTCCCCACTAGCCTTCAACGCCTCTCTCTCTCTCTCTCTCTCTCTCTCTCTCTCTCTCTCTCTCTCTCTCTCTCTCTCTCTCTCTCTCTCTCTCTCTCTCTCTCTCTCTCTCTCTCTCTCTCTCTCTCTCTCTCTCTCTCTCTCTCTCTCTCTCTCTCTCTCTTTTTTTTTTTTATTTAAACAAAACTTAATACAAAGGAACATGTACCCAAAGGCGCACTGTCGTGTGCTACCTATTCTAAGGGTACTACAATCTATTTCTCTACAATATTTACAAGACTTAAAAATAGATAATATACAAGATGGTCAGCATGTAAATGGAGCACTATTCGTTTCACTTCACTAGCACTATTCACGCACTGCACTACACTGAGTGTCACGTCACAAAGAGTGTCAGAGGAGTTGGCAGTGTCTGTCTCCACTTATGTGCCATCAGTTTGACACTGTGAGTGTTCATCTCCTGGACGTGAGGCACCGCGGCCGTGAACAAGTTCCACATCCTGGAGACGCGTCCTGCGAAGGTGCGTTGATGCTGACACCCGTGGGATCGCGGCACCTCTACGGCGTCACCACCATTGAGCACCGTTCTCGTGCTCCGTGCGGTGACTCTTAGAGGATGACGCAGCCCTGCCAGATGTGGCACTCTTTGCACCTGTGCCTTATGGAACACTACGATCGCCGCCACGTCTCTGCGGTGTTCCAGTGAATCAAGGGGACGCTCAGGCTCTGGGTGAGGTGGTAGTGCAGCATCTACTAGCCGTATGGCGCGGCGTTGGATGCTGTCCAGTCTCCTTCTGTGTGTGGCGGCACAGGACATCCAGGAGAGCTGCGTATTCAAGGTGGGGCCGCACCTGTGCCTTGTACAGCAGCAGTCTCCCTTCCTGTCGAGGAAACTGGCGATCCTTCTGAGAGCGGAGATCCTGTGAGAGGCTTTCTTGGCAATGGTTTTGACATGCCTGTCAAACCTCAGCCCTCGATCCACCTCCACTCCAAGTATCTTGACGTCATCTTGGAGTGGGAGAGCAGCAGCCCAAAGACAACTTTCCTGCCATTGCTGCCATGGCGGCTGGGGACCGAGAGACAACCATTGCTTGTGTCTTCTCCGGCGCGAATGTCACTTGCCAGCGAGCACCCCACTCCTTTATCACTCGTAGCTGCTGATTGATGGCCTCAGCAGCCCGCCCACTGTCCTGGCGTGGATAGGTATAGGAGAGGGTGCAGTCATCAGCATAGGCCATGACTCCTGGCAGTAGCTGGAGAAGATCATCCACGTAGATATTCCACAGGAGTGGGCCAAGAATTGAACCCTGTGGCACTGATGCCTCCACAGGCAGGGACTCAGATGTTTGCCCGTTGACAACCACCTTGAGGCTTCTGTCCTGCAGGTAATTTCCCAGAGTCGTAGCAAGCCACCCTGGATGCCTTTAGCACGAAGCTTTTCTAGTAATCCGTTGTGCCATACTTTATCAAAAGCTCCTGCTATGTCCAAAGCAACCACTATAGTGTCCTTGCCGTCGTCGAGGGCGTCCTGCCAATGCCTGGTGAGAAGCATCATTAGGTCGGAGGTTGACCTTCCAGGTCTGAACCCAAACTGTTGGTCTGAGAGGAGGGCATTGTCCTTGAGATGGCTACACACCACCTCTGCCACGACCCTCTCAAACACTTTACCCACCACTGACAACAGGGATATGGGTCTGTAGTTTTTTGGGTCCGTCCTGGAGCTTTTTGTGTACAGGAACTACTCGAGCCTCCTTCCACACTGAAGGCCAGACGTTTTCCCGTACACAAGTTGTGAAGACTTGGGTGAGAGGGGCAGCCAGTTCCTGGGAGCATCGCTTCAGCAGGTGCGGGCTGATGTCATCAGGGCCGGTGGCTTTCTGTGTGTCCAGCCCCCGCAATAATCGCTTCACCTGCTGATGCGTCACCTCCACCATGGTGACAGTCTTCTCACATTGCTGGACCAGCTGAGGCGGTGGCTGCTGTGGATTCCGACCTTCATTTTTCCAGCAAACAAGGAAGCCAGCAACTGTGCCCTCTCCTTACTGCTGGTGGCGACAGTACCGTCCTGCTTGCTGAGGGGAGGGATGGATTCTTGGTGGCCAGTTCCTTGTTTGTCCTTAACAAGAGACCACCAAGTTTTGTTTCCTACGCCAGTGCCACACAGTTTCCGGCGCAGGCTTTCCTCCCACTTTTTTAAGGCCCACTTGCTGGTTACCACCATCCTCCTGCATGCAGCCCTGTGCAGGTCCTTGTTGCGCCGAGTCGGGTTCCTCTTGTAGCGGAGCCAGGCAGCATACTTTGCCTCGGCAGCAACACGGCAACGGTAGCCAAACCATGGCTGATCCGTCGATCTGGTGGTGTATTCCCTGTGTGGGACGTGGCGTCTCTGGAGGGCGAGAAGGTGAGAGGTGAGTGCAAGTGCTTCACTCTCTGCTCCTCCCTGTAGCAGAGTGGCCCATGGGTGTGGGTCAGGTCGCGGCGCAGGGAAGCCCAGTCTGCTTTGTTCCACAGCCAGATGGTGCGGGTGGTGGCCTCGTCCTGAGCCACGCCCACTTCCAGCTGTGTCAGTACAGCGTGATGGTCAGAGCTGCCCACGAGCCCCAGCTGATGACACTGAAGCTTGTCTTCCTGGTAGTCTGAGATGACAGGGTCTAATGTCCCTCCTCGTTCATGTGTGGGAAGGTGACATGATCTGTCAGACCCTGCACCTCCAGGAGATTCTCGTAGGCGTCTCTTTCCAGGTGGTGATTGAGATCCCCCACAATCAGCACGTGGCTGCAGCTGTGTGCCATCATCAGGTTGTCTAAGGTCTCAGTCAGGTACAAGAGTGAGTCAGGCCCTTGTCGCGGGGGGCGATACAGGGCACACAGCAGGAGGGCTGAGCGGTCTGCCAGCATTACTCGGAAGTACATCATCTCCATCATTGGAGGCGTGTCTATGTCGAGTAGCTGGGCCTGCATTCCTTCCTTGAAGCAGACAGCCACTCCACCTCCTGTTCGCTCCTGTCGGTCCCTCCTCACCCAGTGGGTGAAGCCCTGCATCCTGCCATACGTGGGCTCCACCTCACTGTTCAGCCATGTCTCTCACCACAACAACGTCTGCATTGTGTCGTTGCACACAGTTGTGGTATAAGTCTGCTTAGTCCGGAGACCACGGACGTTGCTAGAGACGACCTTTAGTTGGCGGCAAGCTGGCTGTACCATGGTGAGGATGGTAGTGAGCGAGGCCTGCTAGTCTCTCTCTCTCTCTCTCTCTCTCTCTCTCTCTCTCTCTCTCTCTCTCTCTCTCTCTCTCTCTCTCTCTCTCTCTCTCTCTCTCTCTCTCTCTCTCTCTCTCTCTCTCTCTCTCTCTCTCTCTCTCTCTCTCTCTCTCTCTCTCTCTCTCTCTCTCTCTCTCTCTCTCTCTCTCTCTCTCTCTCTCTCTCTCTCTCTCTCTCTCTCTCTCTCTCTCTCTCTCTCTTTTTTTTTTTTATTTAAACATAATTTATACAAAAGAACATGTACCCAAAGGCGCACTGTCGTGTGCTACCTATTCTAAGGGTACTACAATCTATTTCTCTACAATATTTACAAGACTTAAAATAGATAATATACAAGATGGTCAGCATGTAAATGGAGCACTATTCTTTTCACTTCACTAGCACTATTCACGCACTGCACTACACTGAGTGTCACGTCACAAAGAGTGTCAGAGGAGTTGGCAGTGTCTGTCTCCACTTATGTGCCATCAGTTTGACACTGTGTGTGTTCATCTCCTGGACGTGAGGCACCGCGGCCGTGAACAAGTTCCACATCCTGGAGACGCGTCCTGCGAAGGTGCGTTGATGCTGACACCCGTGGGATCGCGGCACCTCTACGGCGTCACCACCATTGAGCACCGTTCTCGTGCTCCGTGCGGTGACTCTTAGAGGATGACGCAGCCCTGCCAGATGTGGCACTCTTTGCACCTGTGCCTTATGGAACACTACGATCGCCGCCACGTCTCTGCGGTGTTCCAGTGAATCAAGGGACGCTCAGGCTCTGGGTGAGGTGGTATTGCAGCATCTACTAGCCGTATGGCGCGGCGTTGGATGCTGTCCAGTCTCCTTCTGTGTGTGGCGGCACAGGACATCCAGGAGAGAGCTGCGTATTCAAGGTGGGGCCGCACCTGTGCCTTGTACAGCAGCAGTCTCCCCTTCCTGTCGAGGAAACTGGCGATCCTTCTGAGAGCGGAGATCCTGTGAGAGGCTTTCTTGGCAATGGTTTTGACATGCCTGTCAAACCTCAGCCCTCGATCCACCTCCACTCCAAGTATCTTGACGTCATCTTGGAGTGGGAGAGCAGCAGCGCCAAAGACAACTTTCCTGCCATTGCTGCCATGGCGGCTGGGGACCGAGAGACAACCATTGCCTGTGTCTTCTCCGGCGCGAATGTCACTTGCCAGCGAGCACCCCACTCCTTTATCACTCGTAGCTGCTGATTGATGGCCTCAGCAGCCCGCCCACTGTCCTGGCGTGGATAGGTATAGGAGAGGGTGCAGTCATCAGCATAGGCCTTGACTCCTGGCAGTAGCTGGAGAAGATCATCCACGTAGATATTCCACAGGAGTGGGCCAAGAATTGAACCCTGTGGCACTGATGCCTCCACAGGCAGGGACTCAGATGTTTGCCCGTTGACAACCACCTTGAGGCTTCTGTCCTGCAGGTAATTTCCCAGAGTCGTAGCAAGCCACCCTGGATGCCTTTAGCACGAAGCTTTTCTAGTAATCCGTTGTGCCATACTTTATCAAAAGCTCCTGCTATGTCCAAAGCAACCACTATAGTGTCCTTGCCGTCGTCGAGGGCGTCCTGCCAATGCCTGGTGAGAAGCATCATTAGGTCGGAGGTTGACCTTCCAGGTCTGAACCCAAACTGTTGGTCTGAGAGGAGGGCATTGTCCTTGAGATGGCTACACACCACCTCTGCCACGACCTTCTCAAACACTTTACCCACCACTGATAACAGGGATATGGGGTCTTTAGTTTTTTGGGTCCGTCCTGGAGCTTTTTGTGTACAGGAACTACTCGAGCCTCCTTCCACACTGAAGGCCATACGTTTTCCCGTGCACAGGGTGAAAAGACTTGGGTGAGAGGAGCCAGTCCCTGGGAGCATCGCTTTAGCAGTTGAGGGCTGATGTCATCAGGGCCGGTAGCTTTCTGTGTGTCCAGCCCCCGCAATAATCGCTTCACCTGCTGATGCGTCACCTCCACCATGGTGACAGTCTTCTCACATTGCTGGACCAGCTGAGGCGGTGGCTGCTGTGGATTCCCGACCTTCATTTTTCCAGCAAACAAGGAAGCCAGCAACTGTGCCCTCTCCTTACTGCTGGTGGCGACAGTACCGTCCTGCTTGCTGAGGGGAGGGATGGATTCTTGGTGGCCAGTTCCCTGTGCCTCTCTCTCTCTCTCTCTCTCTCTCTCTCTCTCTCTCTCTCTCTCTCTCTCTCTCTCTCTCTCTCTCTCTCTCTCTCTCTCTCTCTCTCTCTCTCTCTCTCTCTCTCTCTCTCTCTCTCTCTCTCTCTCTCTCTCTCTCTCTCTCTCTCTCTCTCTCTCTCTCTCTCTCTCTCTCTCTCTCTCTCTCTCTCTCTCTCTCTCTCTCAGAGGCTCTCTCTGACAACGACAACACAACAGGAAACGCCAAAATAAACATGACTGCCGTGGCCATGAGAGGAGGAGGTGGTGGTGGTGGTGGTGGTGGTGGTGGTGGTGGAGGAGGATGAGGTGGTGAAGGAAAGGATCAAGGAGGAGGAGGAAGTATAGGTGGAAGAGGAGTGGGTGGAAGAAGAAGAAGATGAGGAGGTAAATTGCTCCAGAACATAAATCCGTTGTTGATTGCTCGACACACACACACACACACACACACACACACAGAGAGAGAGAGAGAGAGAGAGAGAGAGAGAGAGAGAGAGAGAGAGAGAGAGAGAGAGAGAGAATTTAATCCCTTCTATAACTGAAAACTCAATATTCCCACAATTTAATTCTTTACAGAAACACCACGGAAAGAATTAACATCCTTTAGAAAAAAACGCCTTCAGTAAAAAAAAGAAAATAATAATAATGGATTAGATTTTTTCATAAGGTCTTTGAAAAATACTATATTCTCTTTAAAGTCATTTGATTCCCTCGTTGTCTAATGAAAATAAATCACTTAAAGAATGAATGAATAATATGAAAGGATTACATTCTTTATGAGACTTCAAAAATACATGGAATTCCATATAAGATCATTTAATTCCCCATTCTCACTTGCCTTTCCTACAAGAACGTCTTGAGGGCATACAAAGGGATAGATAACTTGAAATATCAATAGAAAATGATAATTGAATTTTTTTTATAGAATTATTATATTCTTTAAAAATTTAATTCCTCTACTTGCCCTAACTGTCTTCTATGAAAACCCACAAGAAAAAAAAAATTCACAAAAAGGATGAATTTCTCTCTAAATCCTGTACACTCTTCCTTACTGTCTGCCATGAAAACTCGTACGGGAATTAAAAAAAAAGAAAAGAAAACCTAAATTGCCCATAAAAAGATTAGGTTCTCTATCAAATTGTCTACAAAAAGCGTTAGATTCCATTGTATGCAGTTTAATTCCTTCACTGTCTCTTACTGTCTTGAAGAAAAGTGAATAAATCAAAAAGGAAAAAATGTCCACTGAAAGGATTGGATTTTAAATTCAAGACAAATCTTGTGCAAAAAGTTCCAAATTCCCTTTTTTTATTATTTATTTATACCATGTGGGCTTTTCACAGAAATTTCTGGCCTTGAGGGGATACTTTTTGGGGTGCCTCCTATCTCAAAGCCAACCCACTAGGAAACCATTGCCCCGAGTGAGGAAGCCCAACCTGCACTCGGACCGTGGACAGGATTCGAACCCGTGCGCTTGGACACTCCTCGGACCCGAAAGCAGGCATGGTTCCACTGTACCACGGCGGCCACTTTACAATTGTTCAATTCCTGGGCTGTCCTTTACTGCATCTATGTAAGTGCATTCCGAAAGAAAGGAAGACAAAAAACCTAAGTTGCCCATATAAAGTGTTAGCTTCTCCATAAATCCTGTACTAAAGCATTAAATTCCCCTGAAGATGGTTAATTCCTTCACTGTCCACGAGTCTTAAGAGGATTCAAGCTGCCCACAAATAATTATTAAAAATTATTTCCCCGTTTTCTTTCCTGATATTAAAGACAAGCTATTCTTTTTTTATTTCTTTATCTTTTTTTCCAATATTTTTATCACCGAAGTAGTTAAGTGGTTTCAGTATTTTTTTTTACTTTTTATCATTTTCTTTTTCTTTATCTTGACTCTTTGTATTTTTTTAATCGCCGGTCAAGGCTCCCAAGATTTAGCAGATGAAAACTTTGCCCCCCCAAAAAAATGAAAACTTTCGACGAGATTAATGTAAGTCTTATTTTTGTCAGATTTACTTTATTTGCTCTTTTTATTTAAGTGTGTGTGTGTGTGTGTGTGTGTGTGTGTGTGTGTGTGTGTGTGTGTGAGAGAGAGAGAGAGTTAGCGTCCGTGTGTGCAAGACGACACACACACACACACACACACACACACACACACACACACACACACACACACACACACACACACACACACACATTACTCCACCTACTACTCCACCCCTTACCATCCACTCCCTCCCACAACCACCCATGACAAGACCACCCCGGTCCCTACGATTCCCCGAGCCCCCGCCCATCCCCCCACACACTTCCCCGTCAGAAATGAGAGTGTACACAGTGATGAAAATTAACGAGAAACATATAGACTCTGCATGGAAACTCAACACACTAAAACACGTTCCGAGGAGCCCACATTTAATATCGCGGTGACTTCCATTTACCTGTGTGAGAGAAATTACCTGGCCAGATATTTCCCAGCATGAGAGAGAGAGAGAGAGAGAGAGAGAGAGAGAGAGAGAGAGAGAGAGAGATGTGCTTACTTACTTGGTCCAAATCCTATCGTTAAAACCGTCAGTCTGAAAGAGAATGTGTAATTTTAAATACAGCTCTGCGCCTCTCTCTCTCTCTCTCTCTCTCTCTCTCTCTCTCTCTCTCTCTCTCTCTCTCTCTCTCTCTCTCTCTCTCTCTCTCTCTCTCTCTCTCTCTCTCTCTCTCTCTCTCTAATTCCCTGAGTATTAACATTATATTCGTTCGTCTGTGAGTCTGAAAACTGCCATTAGTCCTATTTTTATATGCTGCTTTCCTCAAAATAATTGACTACATGGAGGGAAACAGGAGGAGGAGGAGGAGGAGGAGGAGAAGGAGATTAAAAAGAAGAAAGGAGAAAGAAGATAACAAAATGGAGGAAAGGAAAAGACATTGTTCTGAAGGTTAAGAAAGAAAATAGTATAAAGAAGAGAAGAAATAGAGGAGGAGAAAAAGGAAGAGGAGGAGGAATGCAAAGGAATACAAAGGAATACAAAGGAAAGAACAGACAACAACAGCCTTACCGTGCCTAAGAAGCTTGTATGAGTGGGAGGTGAAAGAACATCACGGGTGAAAGACGGAATTCAGTAGAGCGCAGAGGGAGAAACAGTGATGGAATGTTGCAGGACTGATGGGAAGAAAATAATGTTCTATCTCATACATAAAAAGAAAATTAAAAATAAATCAACAGGAGCGAAGTTCAATGTGTGAGGAGTTGATTATTTCACCTTGTTGTTATTCAATGCCTGTGACGAGAGAGAGAGAGAGAGAGAGAGAGAGAGAGAGAGAGAGAGAGAGAGAGAGAGAGAGAATTGAACAATCTTATAGTGGCCGCCGTGGTACAGTGGAACCATGCGTGTTTTGGGGTCCGAGGGGTCTCCAGACTCACGGGTTCGAATCCTGTCCACGGTCCGAGTGTAGGTTGGGCTTCCTCACTCGGGGCAACGGTTTCCTAGCGGGTGGGCTTTGAGATAGGAGGTACCCAAAAAATGTACTCCCTTTAGCTTATAAATTCCTGTGAAAAACCCACATGGTATAAATAGAGAGAGAGAGAGAGGGAGGGAGAGTTCCATAGATTGTATTAAAGAAAACCTGCTAATTTTCGTCTATCTAAATCGTTCAGCTAAGGTAACTGTCACTCTTAAGTCTTTCTCTTCGGTAACTTTGCGAAGCTGATTGATCCTTCATTCTACAAAAGTGTCTCTCCGTGATTTGTTTTAAGGATAAGCTTACCATTGAGTGGCTACGTTTATGTGGCGCTGACGAAGGAAGAAAGGAAGGGACGGAGGAAGAGGGAGGAAGGATAAAATGAAGAAGAAATGGTGGATATATTGTAGGAAGGGGAATTTCAGAGTAAGAAGGCAAACTACTCTTTACTTCTCAAATAAGTTTCCATCCCTCCTCCTCCTCCTCTTCCTCTTCACTCATGTCCATCCTTCTCTTTCTCTTTTTTTCATTTTCATTCTTGTTTATTTTCTTTTTCATGGTCCCTCTTCATTCTTCTTTCTTTTCTTCATCTTATCTTTCTCCTCTTCACTCTTCAAATTTCTCCTTTTACTTTCTTTGTTTTCACTTTCATCATCTTCTCTTCTTCCTTTTCCGTTTTCTCTTCTTCTTTTTTTTCTTTTTGTTTTTTCGGTTCTCTTTTATCGTTTGCCCTCCTCCTTTTGCTGTTCCTTTTCTTATTCCTCCTCCTCCTCCTCCTCCTCCTCCTCCTCCTCCTCCTCCTCCTCCTCCTCCTCCTCCTCAACCTCTGGCCCTCAGCACTCACCTCCCCAGAGAGTCAGGTCACCAATAAAAAGAATTAAAGACGCTCTTACTTTTTACTGCTGCACTTCACCTCTGGACAAGTGTACCGCTCATGCTCCACCCACGCTCCACCTACGCTCCAGTCACGCTCCACTCACGCTCCACCTACGCTCCAGTCACGCTCCACTCACGCTCCAGTCACGCTCCACTCACGCTCCACCTACGCTCCAGTCACGCTCTACTCAAGCTCTACTTACGCTCCAGTGAGGCTCCACCTACGCTACAGTCACGCTCCAGTCACGCTCCACTCAAGCTCTACCTACGCTCCACTCACACTCCACCTACGCTCCAGTCACCCTCCACCCACGCTTCACTCACGTTCCACCTACGCTCCAGCCACGCTTCACTCACGCTCCACCAACGCTCCAATCACGCTCCACCCACGCTCCACTCACGCTTCTTTTACGCTCCAGTCGCGTTCCACTCACACTCCACCTACGCTCCACTTACGCTCCAGCCGCGCTCCACTCACGAACTTGATACTCCACCCACGCTCCACTCTCGCTACAGTCACGGTCCACTCACGCTCCACTCACGAACTTTATACTCCATCCACGCTCCAGTCACGCTACAGTCACGGTCCACTCACGCTCCAGTCACGCTTCAATCACACTATACTCACGATCAACCCATTTTCCTCTTATGCTCCATCCATGTTCTACTTTAATTTATCAGTTAGCGCTACAACTCGACCAGAGAGAGGCAGCGAGAGAGAGAGAGAGAGAGAGAGAGAGAGAGAGAGAGAGAGAGAGAGAGAGAGAGAGAAAGCTTATGTGTGTGTGTGTGTGTGTGTGTGTGTGTGTGTGTGTGTGTGTGTTGTGTTGTGTTGTGATGTGATGTGAAGCAATTTTTTTCTATCTTTTATTTCTAATTTAACCACTGAACACTGTAACGAAGTACCACGGTCCATAGCCAGTACTAACAGTGTACGTCATTTTAAGGAGAGACAAGATAATTATTTTCGACAAAGACCTTCCGTCACATGGGTGCATATAGTAAAGATACGCTTTGCAATGCCTTATCAAGTTACTCATCTGAACTAAGCAACATTTATCTCAGATGACACCGACACTCAGGTTAATATACTGACGTCAGTATTTACTCGTTGTCTCGATGAATGCGCCCCAGTTACCTGTACTAAGATAAATAAACCTTTCGCCCTCCATGGTTGGACACAAATTCGCTCATCCATGCTCTTCAGACACGTCGTCTGAAATATTATGATAGATGCAATGTTGAACTTCAGGAGCAATACAGACAGGAACGCAACAAAGTAAAATTGCTATTACAAAACGCTGAACGTGACTACTATTAAAAAAAGTATTTGAGAACTGTAAAGGTGATATATCAGCAACTTGGAGACTAGTGAGAAATATTGTGCCTAGCAAAAAAAATAATTATCAGCAATGATTACGGACACTGATGACATAGTTAAGGCCGAGGAGCTAAACGAAGCTTTTGTTTATGTCGGGAAGCGTACGTTTGAGAAAACGCAGAATGAATTGAATAATGTAAATGGAGAAAGATATATATATATATATATATATATATATATATATATATATATATATATATATATATATATATATATACTTCACCGTGACAACATTGTTTACGAACAGCTCTTCCGTCCTGTGCCTGTTGACGCAAACACAGTAATCTTAACTATTAAACACCTTAAAAACACCAACGCCATAGGATCTGACGGAATATCACTCCGTCATATCAGAGATTCGCTTCCTATTATCATTCATTATATAACAACAATCATAAATACCTCAATCGTAACAGGTAAATTCCCATCTCTGGAAACATGCTACAGTCACTCCTATCTACAAAAATGGTGACCGAAATGATGCTAACAACTTCCGCCCAATATCGCTTTTACCAATCCTTTCTAAAATACTTGAAAGAATCGTCGCGCAGCAGCTGACTAATTTTCTCCAGTGCAATAAGATCTTGGCAAAAAGTCAACATGGTTTCAGACCAAGGCTTTCCACCGAAACTGCCCTACCCACGCTCTCCAATAAATTATACTCCAACATGGACAAGAAAAAGCTCTCCCTGGTAACGCTCCTTGACCTCTCTAAAGCTTTCGACAGCGTACATCATAACATCTTAAAGGAAGAAAAACTTGCAAGAGCCCAAATAGACAATTTCTGGTTCAACGATTACTTGAAAAATAGAAGTCAGCAGGTGAAAATAAATGATAAAACCTCAGAAACACTACCCATCAATTTCGGTGTGCCTCAGGGGTCAATCCTAGGCCCAATTCTTTTTCATTTGTTTGTCAATGACCTCATGACTAGAATTACAGACTGTGATATCATACAATATGCAGACGATACACAATTCATACATATCGGCTCTGCTGACGCTCTCCCAGACCTTATTGAAAGAGCCGAGGCCACGCTTTCTTTAGCTAAATCTTATTTTAATAATAATGGCTTCATGTTAAACACAAGAAAAACGCAGTGTATTTTTGTTGGCACTAAACCTGTCATTAAGCAAATACCCACTGACACTAAAATTACATTCAACAACACGTCCATCACCCCCAGCACACACGTCAAAAACCTTGGAATAACAATGGACAATCACATGAGCTTTGATGTACACATTAAAGAAATATATAGAAAAGTAATGGGCCTCCTACTGTTTCTAAACAGAGTAAAAGACAAATTCGAGAAAGACACTCGAAGAATAGTAGTAGAATCAATTGCCCTCAGCACTGCAAACTACTTACTGCCTCTCTGTGTACGGAACCACCAACAGCACACTACTACGACAAGTGCAGCAACTACAAAACTTCGCTGCCAAAATATGTGCTGGAGGAGCGAGGCGTTGCGATCTTGCCACCCCCTTCATAACTCAGCTTAAGTGGCTCAAAATAGATAGAAAGGTTATTTTTGACGTTGCTGTGCATGTGTTTAAGATAAAGAATAAACTATTTCCAGAGTGGTACATGCATCTTCCTACACACAGTGAAATCTCACGCCACACCTGCACAACACGACGCAGACACGATCTACATATTCCACTCACCCGTACAGACAGTGGCGGGCGATCCCTCACTGTCTTAGGCCCAAAATTATGGAATGACTTGCCTCAACGTGTCAAAGACTCAAACACTGACTGCATTCAAAATACGTGTCAAAGCTTTCCTCATGGAGAATAATGCACTACATATACATACTCGAGTATAATAGGACTGGGTCACTATGACAATTTTCGCGCTACATGCAACTAGGATTTGTGTAACACTTTTAATGATTTGAGATATATATAGTTTTATGTTAATCTTTTATAACACGTAACAAAAAAAGCTAGTGCACTTCTCAGTAACAACATTCAAACTGCATGTAACTAGGGCTGGTGGACTTTAATTTAATGATTTACACTGTTTTATGTCATGACTTTATCACATGTAAACAATTCCACTATTAAGCTTCTTTTAATATTTTTAGATTTACATTGTTTTACGTCACTATTTTATATGTAATCAATTAGTGCACCTCTTTAAATACTTCTAGCTTTACATTGTTTTAGGCCATTATTATTATTTTATTATTATTATTATTATTATTATTATTTTTTTTTCCACCACTATACTATTTTTTTTCTCTTATTAATGTGGTACCTACCAAATGTATACTAATATATACAGAATAGCCATTTTAATGGAAATAAAATTCTCTCTCTCTCTCTCTCTCTCTCTCTCTCTCTCTCTCTCTCTCTCTCTCTCTCTCCTGAATTATGTAAAAAGAAAGAATACTGAAAAAATATTAAATTCTTGGTATATTAAAGTTAGTTTGTCTATCTGCCTGCCTACTTGTCTAACTCCTGTCTTTCTTTCAGTGTGTGTGTGTGTGTGTGTGTGTGTGTGTGTGTGTGTGTGTGTGTGTGTGTGTGTGTGCGCGAGTGTCTGTCTGTCTGCATGACCTCAGTCCATTTTGTGCTGTAATGTCTGTTTCCTTTTAGTGCGTCACATCATTCCATAATTACCTTTTTAGTCACTCTTGTTCTCTCTCTCTCTCTCTCTCTCTCTCTCTCTCTCTCTCTCTCTCTCTCTCTCTCTCTCTCTCTCTCTCTCTCTCTCTCTCTCTCTCTCTCTCTCTCTCTCTCTCTCTCTCTCTCTCTCTCTCTCTCTCACACACACACACACACACACACACACACACACACACACACACACACACACACACACACACACACACACATATCGTAAATTCCTTTTCGTAGAGAGAGAGAGAGAGAGAGAGAGAGGTCGTAACTTCAGGAATAACTGTATAAATAACTACTGATGGAGTCGTTTCTAACCACGACAAGTTGGTCCCCGCTGAGGCACGACCAGGGAGAGGGAGGGAGAAGGAAGAGAGAGGCTGGGAGAGGCTGGACAGAGGGTGGGAGAGACTGAGAAAGGCTGGAAGACGCTGGGAGAAACTGGTAGAGGCTGGGAGAAACTGGTAGAGGCCGAGAGAAACAGAGAGAAGCTAGGAGATACTGGGAGAAACTGGGAAAGACTGAAAGAAAGAGGAGAAAAATGAGAAAGAACAAAATAAGGATGAAAGAAGAGGAGGGAGTTAGGAAGGGAAGAGAGGGAGAGGAGGAGAGAAGGAGGGAGGGAAGGAGGTAAGAAGAGAAGGAGGGAGAAATCGAAGCCGGAAGAAGAGGAAAAAAGTTGAGGAAGAGCTTATGAGAGAGAGAGAGAGAGAGAGAGAGAGAGAGAGAGAGAGAGAGAGAGAGAGAGAGAGAGAGAGAGAGAGAGAGAGGGTAATAAAGATAGAAGGGTTAAGGCTAGTAAAGGATGTAGAAGATTCTGAAAAAGGGAGAGAGAGAGAGAGAGAGAGAGAGAGAGAGAGAGAGAGAGAGAGAGAGAGAGAGAGGATTCTTTGCATTTACTTAAAGAGAGATAATGAAAGAAGGCGATGAATGATTGTGAAGGGAAGAAAGAAGAGGAGGAGGAGGAGAAGGAGAAGGAGAAGGAGGAAGAGGAGAAGAGAGAGGAAGAATTTGTAGAGAAAGAGGAGGAGGAAGATGAAGATGAGAAGAGCCAAGAGGAGAAAGAGGAAGAAAAGAAAGAGCAAGAGGAAGAAGATTAGAAGCAAGAAGGAGAAGGAAGAGAAAGAGAAAAGAAGAAAGAAGACAAAAAGGAAGAGGAAAGAAAAAAAATGGAGAGGAAGAAGAGAAAGAAGAGAGAAAAGAAGGAGGAGAAGAGGAAGAGGAAGAGAAAAGGGCCATAGAAGAATGAAGAAAGGGGATTTGGGGAAGAATTGAGAAAGTTTTGGAGTGCAAGAGAGAGAGAGAGAGAGAGAGAGAGAGAGAGAGAGAGAGAGAGAGAGAGAGAGAGAGAGAGAGAGAGAGAGAGAGAGAGACTTTCAATTTATATGAGTATGTTTATAGACTTCTAGATTTAGTCTCTCTCGGACTCACTGAGGAGGAGGAGGAGGAGGAGGAGGAGGAGGAGGAGGAGGAGGAGAAGAGGAGGATAGGAGGAGGAATAAGAAGAACATAAAGAAGAAGAAGATGAGGAGGAGGAGGAGGAGGAGGAGGAAGAGGAATAATAATAATAATAATAATAATAATAATAATAATAAAGAAGAAGAAGAAGAAGAAAAGAAGAAGAAAGAAGAAACAGCAGAAGAAGAAGACGAAGAAGAAGACAAACGATACAGCACAAGAAGAAGAAAGAAAGAGAAGATAACATAAACAAAACTAATAGTGGGGATGTGATGATGTGTAGAAAAAGAACAAGGAATATGAGGGGAAAGAAAAAGGAGGAAGAGGAGGAGGAGGAGGAGGAGGAGGAGGAGGAGGAGGAGGAGGAGGAGGAGGAGGAGGAGGAGGAAAACATAAAGGAGGAAGAACTAAGGAGAAAAATAGTAAGAGGAGATGAGGAGAACAACAATGAAGAAGGAAACGGAAATGAAGAAATAAGCGAAGAGGAAAAAGAAAAAGGAAAAAGAGAAGACCAATAAGAGGAAAAGGAGGAAAGGTAGAAAGAAAGGAGGAAAATAAGATAATGAGGCAAAGACGAGATAAAGTAAGGAATGATACAAAGAGGAAAATTTTGAAAGCAGAACAAACAAGAGGAAGGACAATTGAATAAAGAAGGAAGAGGAAGAAAGGTTAAATTTTACAAAATTTCTTTTAGTCCTTCTATTTCACTTTCTTTCCTTTTTATTTCTCTTTTCCTTGAGTGTTTCCTTGCTTTACACGAGTCTCTCATTTCTCCTCCTCCTCCTCCTCCTCCTCCTCCTCCTCCTCCTCCTCCTCCTCCTCCTCCTCCTCCTCCTCCTCCTCCTCCTCCTCCTCCTCTTCTATCCCCGAGGTTTATAGGTTTCCTTTTCACCTGTAAGTCTCTCTCTCTCTCTCTCTCTCTCTCTCTCTCTCTCTCTCTCTCTCTCTCTCTCTCTCTCTCTCTCTCTCTCTCTCTCTCTCTCTCTCTCTCTCTCTCTCTCTCTCTCTCTCTCTCTCTCTCATGACGCACTTGGTGTAACGAGAGAGAGAGAGAGAGAGAGAGAGAGAGAGAGAGAGCGTATTCCATTGGTGAAGAAAAGAAAGTTGAAAATGTAGATAACTTATTCAAACGTATTAGTAATTAAGGAGAGAGAGAGAGAGAGAGAGAGAGAGAGAGAGAGAGAGAGAGAGAGAGAGAGAGAGAGAGAGAGAGAGAGAGCAGATGATTGAAGAAATAAGAAAAGAAGGCAGAGAAGTGGAAGTAGAGGAGGATAAAAGGAGGGAAAAGAGAAGAAAATAATAAGAGGAAGAAAGGAAAGGAGGGAAGTAAGCCAGAGAAAGGAGATAGAGATAAGACTGATAAAGTAATAGACAGAGAAAATACAGGAAGGAATGAAGAAAAATAAAAAAAAGTAGATAAAGGAAGAGAAGAAAGAAGGAAACGAAGAAGGACAGAAGAAAAGAAGAGAGGAAAACAAGGAAACAAGAATTAAAGATGGAGGAAAAGAAAAGAAGAAGGAAGCCAATAAGTATAAGGAAAATAAAGTAAAGAATCAAGGAATGGAAAAGAAGAAGGAAGGCAGGAAAATTAGTAATGAAAAAAGAGAGAAAAGAAAGAAGAGTTAGGCAAGGAAAACAGTAAGAGAGGAAGAGGAGGGGAAGAGGAGGGAAGAAAGAGTGAAGGAAGAAAAAGAAAAAATAAACACGTAGGAACACTAAGAAATGGGCCACAAAAGGAAGGAAATTGGTAAAGAGAAGGGAAAAGAGGGAGGGAAAAATAGGAAGAGGGAGAAAGAGAGAGAGGGAGAGGGAAGGAGAGGATGAACCCTGGAAAGCAATCTGAAATGGCCCAATGTATAATGTCAAGATTTCTGAAATTAGGGAAGTGAATGTCAAATGATTAAATGGAAGCCTCGGTCTCTCTCTCTCTCTCTCTCTCTCTCTCTCTCTCTCTCTCTCTCTCTCTCTCTCTCTCTCTCTCTCTCTCTCTCTCTCTCTGTGTGTGTGTGTGTGTGTGTGTGTGTGTGTGTGTGTGTGTGTGTGTGTTTCAACCTTCCTCTTTCTCCTTTCTATTTTCCATATCCTTTATTTCCACGAGACGTATACAATCATATTCTAAAAAGCTTCTGTTCCACATCTATATTGAAAAGTCTATGCATGAAATTTCACGGGTTTTTTAAGAGTTTTTTTACGATTTTAGTGACACATAAACAAGATTTTTACATTGTCAACAGGAGAAACGCTCTTGAAAATCAGGGAAAACATCTGTATGGTTTTTGGTAATGGCAATGGTGAATTTGTGTGGGTTACTGAGGATGTATTCGTGGTTCTAGTGACAGATTAATTAACAAGATTTCTACAGTATTATCAGGAGAAACACATGGAAATCCGGCTAAACACCTTTGTGACCGTTGGAAATACGTTTGATGAAGTTACACGGGTTTAAAAGTTTTTTTTTTTCTTTACGTTTTTTATGAGAATTATGTTTCTATGATTTCATCTGGACAAACACATTTGGGAATCCAGTTAATCATCTCTGTGGCCTTTGTAATATAGCCACGATGAGGTTACACAGGTTTTACTGATAGAATAGCAAGATTTATGCGGGTTTCTACAGTTTTAATGATAGAATAGCAAAATTTCTACGGGTTTTTACAGTTTTAACGATAGCATAGCAAGATTTCTGCATTGTAATCAGAAGATATGCTCTTGTGAATCAGGCTTGTCATCTTTATAGCTTTGGAAAATAGTCATTGTGAAATTACTTGTGTTTTTAAGGATGTTTCTTAAGTTATAGTAATTGATTAACAAGATAGATTCGTTATTAACAGAAGGAATAATTCAAAATCTGGCTAATTATCTTCATGACCTTCAAAAATAAACGAGGAGTTGATTTTCGTGGGTCTTCAAAGGTGCTTCATATATGTGACCTTGGGAAAGCAGTTGTGGTGAGACCAAAGCGTTTCTGAATACGACCTTTATATTTGACAAACGATGCGTCTTTATCAACATGAGTATATTAATGTTTCTAATGACATCACTCGCTAATCTCTCTCTGCATAGTCTATACCTCAGAGAATTATATGCACTTGTTATTATCTCTCTCTCTCTCTCTCTCTCTCTCTCTCTCTCTCTCTCTCTCTCTCTCTCTCTCTCTCTAACCTTATAGTCTAATCTCTTCCTCTCTTCCTGATCTATCTTTGAAGCTCTCCTGTATAATACTCGTAATCTTCTCCTACACGCGTCAGGTCGTCACTTCACTTCTCTCCTCTCCTCTCCTTTTTTTTTTTTTTTTTTTACATAAGTTAGTACAAAGGACCATGTACCCGTGTGCTTCCTATTCTAAGGGTATACTATCTATTTGGTTACAATATTTACTAAAGCCTTAAGATAGATAATATACACTTGTCTCCTCTCCTCTCATCTCATATCCTCTCCTCTCTTCATTCTCTGCCTAATTACATTTTCAAAGTGATTTTTTTCTCTTCCCGATTTATTTTAGTTTTTTGCTTTATTTTAAGACAGGTATGAATCCGATAACGCTTTCATTTCCATTTTTCTCCTTTTTTCTCTCTTTTTTTTCTCTTTTTTTCTCTCAAGGGTACTGGCTTAACTTACTGATTTTCCTGTCTTCTTCCCTCTTTCTTTTTTTCCTTTTATTTTTCTTTTTTCGTCTTCATTTTTTTAATCTTCTTCCTCGTCTTCTTTGAAATTTGCTTCCATCTTTTTTTTTCTTTTCTTCTGATCCTTCATCTTCATTTCTTTCTTCCTTATCCTTGTTCTTTTCTCTAATTATTCGTTAACACTCCTCCTCCTCCTCATCCTCTTCCTCTTCCTCTTCCTCTTCCTCTTCCTCTTCCTCTTCCTCTTCCTCCTCCTCCTTTCTCCTCCTATTCCTATTCCTCCTCCTTCTACTCCTCCTTTCCTTGCTCTTCCTCTTCCTCTTCCTCTTCCTCTTCCTCTTCCTCTTAGACCTCCTCCTCCTCCTCCTCCTCCTCCTCCTCCTCCTCCTCCTCCTCCTCCTCCTCCTCCTCCTCCTCCTCCTCCTCCTCCTCCTCAGTGCACTGGAATATGTGTGTGTTATCGGTATCCAAAGGCACACACACACACACACACACACACACACACACACACACACACACACACACACACACACACACACACACACACACACACACACACACACACACACACACATTCTTATTGTAATTTCTTGTATAATTCGAATGAAGGAAGGAAGGAGAAAGAGAGAGAGAGAGAGAGAGAGAGAGAGAGAGAGAGAGAGAGAGAGAGAGAGATGGTAAAGAAAATTATAAGTAAGCGAAATTGAAAAGAAAAGAAGATATGAAAAGAAATTAAAAGGCAAAGGAAGAAAAAGGAAAAGAAAAAAAGAAATGAAGGAAGAGACAGAAAGTGAAATAAAAAAAATGAATTAACGAAAAGAAGGAATAAAGAAAAACGAAAAGAAGAAAGAAAGTTAATAAACAAACTGAAAAAGGAGGAAGAAATCAAAAATAAATAAATAAGGAAAAGAAAGAAGGAGAAAAAGAAAACTGAAAGAATAAATGGAGAAATTAAAAGGAAAGGATGAAAAACTTGAACCAATACTGAAAAAAGGAAAGAGCAAAATAGAGAAAGATAAAAAGAATAAATCAATGAGCGAAAAGAAAGGAACGAAATAGTGAATGGAAAAATGGGAATAAATAAACGAACTAGGAAAAAAAGGAAGACGAAAATAATGAAATAATAGAAGAAGAAAAAGAAAGATGAAAAGAAGGAAATAATTAAAAACAAGAAGTGAATTAATTAGCGAAGAAGTGAAGGAAAATTTGAGACTAAATAAACGAACGAGGAAAAAGAAGAAAGACGGAAAGAATGAAATAATAGAAGAAGAACAAGAAGTGAATGGAATAGAGGAAAAAAAATAAAATAACGAGTGAAAAAAGGGAGAATAAATAAACGAACGAGAATAAAAGAAAAGCGAAAAGAATGAAATAATAGAAAGGAAAAAAAAGAAAGAAAGAACGAAATAATAGAATAATAAGAAGTAATTTAAATAGCGAATGTAAAATAAAAAAATAAATGAGCGAAAAAAAAGAAAAAAGGAAAGAAGTGAATGAAATAGCGAATGAAAAATAGGAAACAAAATCTCTCTCTCTCTCTCTCTCTCTCTCTCTCTCTCTCTCTCTCTCTCTCTCTCTCTCTCTCTCTCTCTCTCTCTCTCTCTCTCTCTCTCTCTCTCTCTCTCTCTCTCTCTCTCTCTCTCTCTCTCTCTCTCTCTCTCTCTCTCTCTCTCTGTCCCATCTGTCTATTTGTCTGTTTCTCTGTCTATCTATCTATCTATCTATCTATCTCTCTCTCTCTCTCTCTCTCTCTCTCTCTCTCTCTCTCTCTCTCTCTCTCTCTCTCTCTCTCTCTCTCTCTCTCTCTCTCTCTCTCTCTCTCTCTCTCTCTCTCTCTCTCTCTCTCTCTCTCTCTCTCTCTCTCTCTCTCTCTCTCTCTCTCTCTCTCTCTCTCTCTCTCTCTCTCTCACTCTGTCTGTCTGTCTGTTTGTCTTCTCTCATCCTCCTCCTCTTTTTCCTCCTCCTCCTCAATAAAATGATGAAGCACAGCAGGAGAAGTAAGAGAAGCAAAAAGCCCACACTGTCTTCCTCTCCAGGCAAAGAAAATATAGAAGAAATCTGAATATTTTTACAGCGAAAGTTGAGGCGATGAATTGTGGCAGAAAATAATGAGCCTTGCAGAATTATGAAGTTGTAGTAGTGGTAATAGTGGTAGTTGTTGTAGTGGTTATGGTGGTGGTGGTAGTAGTAGTAGTAGTGGTAGTGGTAGTTGTAGTAGTGGTAGGTGGTGGTGGTAGTAGTAGTAGTGGTAGTAGTGGTAGCAGTGGTAGCAGTGCAGCAGCAGCAGCAGTAGTAGTAGCAGCAGCAGCAGCAGCAGCAGCAGCAGCAGCAGCAGCAGTGGTGCAGTGCAGCAGTGCAGCAGCAGCAGCAGCAGCAGTGGCAGCAGCAGCAGCAGCAGCAGCAGCAGGTGGTGTGGTGCAGCAGCAGCAGCAGCAGCAGCAGCAGCAGCAGCAGCAGCAGCAGCAGGTGAGCAGCAGCAGCAGCAGCAACAGCAACAGCAGTGGCAGCAGCAGCAGCAGCAGTGGTAGCAGTGTAGTAGTTTAGCAGCAAGTAGAAGTAGTAGTAGTGTATGGTTTGAAAGAAGAAGAAGAAGAAGAAGAAGAAGAAGAAGAAGAAGAAGAAGAAGAAGAAGAAGAAAAGAAAATAATTTAATGCAATAATACGAAATAAAAAAGAAACAACACCACAACATTACAAAAATAACAAGACTAACAACAATAATAATACAACAAAAGACTACAACAACGAAATGAAAGCAACTATACATGAAAACAACACAGAACCAAGAAACCATGACAAAACACACCCTCTTAATAACATAACAACAACACAACACTAAGGAGAAGGAGAACATGAATATTTGAAGAACGCATTACAATAACATTAACGTAGAAGTCACAAAAAATAATGTTAAGAGAACAACAACGTGCGATAACAAAAAGAAGAGATGACGGGGTGAAAATTTGAATGTCATTATCTCACGGGAAGACAGAGAAGAGAAGGAAACGGAAGAGAAAAAGAATAAAAAGAACGAAGAGAAGAAAGAAGAAAATAAGAAAAAAGATAAACATGAGGAGGAACGGGAAGACCTGTACAGAAGAGAAGGGAAACGGAAGGGAAGAAACGAAAGAAGGAGGAGGAGGAGAAGGAGGAAGAGGAGAAAGAATAAAACAAATATGAAATAAGAGAAAGTGAAGACAGGAGTGGAATAAGGAAATTAACGAAGAGAAGAAAGAAGGAAATAAGAAAAGAAGATAAACAGGAGGAGGAAGAAGATGTAGAACAGAAGGGAAAGGTGATATAACAGAGAGTGAAAAATGGGAGTTGAGGAGAGAGATGGAGAAAGAGAAAATGAAGAAAGAGAATAAAGAATAGGAAGAAGGAGGAAGAAGAAGACGAATAACAGAAGGAAAAGAAAAACATAATGGAGTGAAGACATGAGAGAGAGAGAGAGAGAGAGAGAGAGAGAGAGAGAGAGAGAGAGAGAGAGAGAGAGAGAGAGAGAGAGAGAGAGAGAGAGAGAGAGAGAAGCAAGAATCATAAGTAGGAAAAGGAAGAGAAATAGATAAAGCGAGGAGTGATGACAAAAGAGGAGAAGTACAGAAAAAGGGAGGAAGAGAAGAAGGGAGAAGAAGGAGGAAGAGAAAGAAGAAGAAGAAGAGGAGGAAGAGGAGGAGGAGGGCGAAGCGAAAACTTGGGAGGCTGTACTAACCGACCGTCCAGAGATAATTTACCTTGGGAACTCATTACACGGCTGAAGCACACGGGAGGAGGAGGAGGAGGAGGAGGAGGAGGAGGAGGAGGAGGAGGAGGAGGAAGAAGGAAGGGAAGGAGGAAGAAGAAGATATTATAATTCATGAGATGTGCAGCTTCGCGTTACAAGATCAACTGGAGCTAAAATTTCAAAGCCAAACAGCTGGTCCTCCTTCTCCTCCTCCTCCTCCTCCTCCTCCTCCTCCTCCTCCTCCTCCTCCTCCTCCTCCTCCTCCTCCTCCTCCTCCTCCTCATAGCCCGTCCTTCTCTCTCCTCTCCTTCAGAAACTTAATTTTATAAATATTAAATTCTTCTTTCCATTCTCTCTCTCTCTCTCTCTCTCTCTCTCTCTCTCTCTCTCTCTCTCTCTCTCTCTCTCTCGTTGGGTTAATCAGAAATGCTCAGATTCAGAAAGTTCATACAATTTCTCGTTTTCTTTGATCAGTTACCTTCCTTCACTTTCATTTTCACTTTCACCTTCTCTTTCATGTTCACTTTCATCTCCTTCATCATCGTTCACATTTTCGTCTTCACTTACACCTTTATTTTTCACCATTATCCTTATATTTATCGTCATTCACCTTTTTCTTCATTTTCATCCCCTCCGTCTCTTCTTTCACTTTCAGACTCATCCTCATATTCATCTTCACCATCTTCATCTTCACTCCACAATCTCATTCTCGTCTCACCTTCTGCTCCTCCTTACTTCACTATTTCCTTGACTAAAGGCACACTTGGGAACATAATCCAGCAAGTTAGTTATCAGCTATTATTTTACTATCAGGGTTTAGTGCAGGGTCAATTGAGATCCTTAAAAAAAAACATGATGTAAAGGTTGATTGGTGATATGAATGGGTAGGTGGATGTGTTAGTGTACAGGCAGGCGTCTTAAATCCTTATTATAGGTTCTCTCAAAGCAGGAAGTTGTTTTGCCCCTTTCTCTCTAACAGGCACTTTCTTTTTCGGGTGTTGCTTCATTCTCCTCGCGTTCGCTCTCCCCTTTTTATGTAAGACTGTGTAAATCGATGTGTTAGTTTACAGTGATTAACCCCTTCAGTAGCATGACACGTTTTCATATTTATTCTGCTTACTACTTGGCAATTTTATACAGCTTCAGAAACATATGTAGGGATTAAAATAGTGAAGACTGTGGCCATTAATCTCCTGACCTCCATAGACTCTTCCTAATGCTAATAAAACCGTCTAATCACACTCAAAACTCAAGGTAAAAATGCGTCCCAGTACTGAAGGGTTTAAGTTCCTAAGCACAGGCTGGCGTTTTAAGTCCTTATGCTATTATTGGTTCCACTGGTTTGTTTGTTCGATGAGTGAGGGGAAACTTCCTTCGGTTTGCTTTGTTGTTTTTATTGCTGTATTCTCTTTTTGTGCTTCTTCGTTCTATTTTTTTTTTTTTTTTTGTGAGTGTTTTTATGAGAGTATTTACATTCGTTTGATTTACAGGTTTCTTATTCCCTCGACCAAACTCACTACTTTCCTGTTAATCCCTTCAATGCTGGGACGCATTTTTACCATGAGTTTTGGGTGTGATTAGACGATTTTATTTACACTAGCAAGGTTCTATGGAGGTCAGAAGGTTAATGGTCTTGACTCTTCACTATTTGAATCCCCACATGAGATTCCAAACCGGCATAAAATCGCCTAATAGCAACTTGAATATATATGAAGACGTGTCATGGTATTGAAGGGTTTAACAGTTTCACACAGAGACTGCCACGTGTGCATCTGGTGGCTTTTTACATAGCTTCCCTTGTTTTTCTGATATTTAATTTTTCATTGGTGATAAGATTTTATGTTCCCGTTTACATAATTTGTTATTTCCTCGACCAATACACTTAGTTAGCGCACAACTTTGTTATGATATATTTTTAGAAGTGAGGTGATGGTATTTTACAGCTTCCCTTGTTTTTCCTCGTGGTTTGTTTTAGCTACGAGAAAATTTGCTAACTCCATGTTTCGATGTACAAACTTATTAATTCCTTGTCTAAACGTAATTAAGAAGAAGTGTAATTTTTTTATGGTACATTTTTCATTGTCCCTCATGTGTAACCTCGACTTGACGTCATGGTGCACCTTCTTTTTGTTTCCTCGTGCCCTATTATCGTATTTTTATTTCCTCCACTTGGCTTATAAATGTTTACTTCGTGATCCAATTGACAAGCAGGCATCGTAATATCTTTTTCTTCTTGTAGTTCTCTCACCCTTGGTCAAACTGCCCCTTACGTGAATAAAACGTTAAAAAATCTGTAGAAGATAAAAAGATAACATTTATTGAATATTTGAAACTCAACCCGCCCCAACACACTCCACAATTAACACGATAGTCTTTCCCTACATTTAATTTACTGACAATTGGAAGTAAATCATTATTGCTTGCTGGCTAATTCATCATAACACACTTTTCACAATGCAGAGCGACACAAGAGTGAAGATCAAATATGTCATCTTACAAACGCGGGAAAACTATCATCACCACCATCACTATCATTGCTGCTTTGTCGTGTAATTAAACAGAAACCTTATCAGTACAAAAACCGAACAAATCTAATAAGCGACACTTCATCATATGTAGCCGGTAGGGATCTGTGAATCTGTCCGCTGTGTTCTGAATCTCAACCTTTCCTTGTGTAATCGTCGAGAAAATAAATTATCTCCTCTTCCTTTACCTGCTGCTGCCAAAACAACAAAAGCAACAATACCAAAATCTATTGCTACTACTACTTTTACTACTACTACTACTACTACTACTACTACTGCTACTACTGCTACTGCTGCTGCTGCTACTGCCACCTGCACTGCTACTGCTGCTACTACCACTGCTGCTGCTGCTGCTGCTGCAACAACACCACACCACAACAACAACAACAACACTACAACAACAACAACAACACTGCACTGCCACTGCTGCTGCTGCTGCTGCTCACCACTACCACCACTGCTGCCACCACTGCTGCTGCTGCTGCACACACTGCTGCTGCTGCTGCTGCTGCACTGCACCACCACCAACCACCAACAACAACAACAACAACAACAACTGCTGCTGCTGCTGCTGCTGCTGCACTACTACTACAACACACCACTGCTGCTACTGCTACTACTACTACTACTACTACTACTACTACTACTACTACTACTACTACTGCTACTACTACTACTGCTATTACTGCTACTACTACCACTACTACTACTGTTGTTGCTGCTGCTGCTATTGCTACTACTACAATTGATGATAGTGTTGATAAAAGCAACAACACCAACAATACCACAAATAATCCCGCATGTTTTGCTCCACTAATTAAGATTACCCTGAAGACAGAGAGACAAGGAGACGCGCACTCTTTTCCTTCCCGGCGCGTGATCACTCAGTCCCTCGCGGTAATCGCTCGCTAACCACGTCCCCGGGAGGCGCGCCGCGGGACACTGGACTCATTAACTAAGCCAATCACTCGCCTTGATAATCTGATAAGCACCCCTTTAGCACCCCATCCCCTTACCCCTTCAGCACCTCGTCCCCTCACATCCATCTACCTCCCATCATCCCATACACTCCTTTCCCTCAACTTCCATTCTTCCTGCAATAAGCAGGTCTCATCCCTCTTCCCCCGAACTCCTCGGGATAGAACGGGAACTTCAGTACTGTCTTACCACATCACTACACGCCCGCACGTCACACTCTCGTCCTCTGAAGCGTCACAGCACCACAGCCTCCCTGCCGCACAACACCACGCAGATCCACGTCACTTCTAAGTTTTGCAGAGCCCTACAAAATCACTCCCATACGCCCACACAACACCCATGTCACCTCCCCACCCACAGAATCGCAGCCGCACTCAATTATGCCCGCACAGCTTCCACACACGCCCACTCAAGCGGTCTGGTGTGTGTATGGCTGGCGAGTGTCACTTAGGGCGTGTAGTGTCAAGTTAGTGTGGACAGTGAAGGGAAGCAGGTTAGTTGTGGCGTGTTGGGGTGACCCTTCTCGCCTCCTGTGGTGTCGTGTAGCATTAGCATTCCCCTTCAGAGTGTGGCGGCGATCAGCGTCTTAAGTCATTTTCCTATTATTGGCTTCCCTGTTTTGTTTCTGGGGGTCGATCAGTGAGGGGAAGTTAGGCAGGCTGTTTGTTAGTGTCTCTTCTCATGTCTATGGGTGGTCATTCAGTCAGTCAATCATTCAGTCTGTCAGTGTCCCGTCTCCTGTGCTCCGCTGTTCAGTCAGTCAGTCAGTTTGTCATTTAGTGTCCCTCCTATTGTGTTCAGTGTGTGTTCGTTACATCTACATTATTTTCTTCATGGTAACAAATGCGCAGCGTCTGTCAGTAGAATAGCTCACAAAACTTCGTGACTTTTTAGGAGAAGCATTATAAGCGTCCTTTTTCGTTATTTTGTAAACTGACGCGTTAGTAAATAGAAATATATTCCAACAAATTGAGATAGAAATAACGACTGTTTTTATTGATATTTTTTTGTCATTTTTTTTTTTTTTTTTTTTTTGCAGATGTTTTCTTTATGACTGAATATTTCGTTATTTTGTGACAAGATGTTTGAAAAAAAAGTTGCAAACGAAGACTGAGAAACAGGATCTTTATCGTATATTTGCAGGTCAGGTTCATTCGTGCTGATAGAAATGTGCTTCGCATGTCAGTGAATCAGGTGAGAGACGAGATTGGTCATTGCCGAGAGGGGCATCTAGAAAGTGTGATTTTGAAACAATGGACAAAAGTTTTATTGGAAGTACAGAGAACGAATGCTGAGAAATATGCAAATCTTGATGTCTTGTGTCTATTTCCTTCTTACTGGCAGGATTATGCGCGTCTTTCAGTTCGTCAAGTGAATAGGGTAGCTATGAAATTGAAAAATAATGGTTAAGGAATGCATCTATTATATAGTCATGTTCTTTTGTGCAGTTCCTTAATGTCGATAAGGATTTGTGGCATTGGCAGGTACGTCACTGGTAAACTCTGGAACTCCCTGTCTGTCTCTGTATTTCCAACTTCCTATGACGTAAATACTTATAAGAGAGAGGTGTCGAGACACTTGTCCTGAATTTTGACTAACTTAAAAAAAAAAATTATGGAGACTACAATTCAAGAGGGCCTTTATTTCTAATATTCATTTATTTGCCCTCATATATATATATATATATATATATATATATATATATATATATATATATATATATATATATATATATATATATATATATATATATATATATATATATATATATATATATATATATATATATATATATATATATATATATATATATATATATATATATATAAACGTCAAGTGGTAGGTAAGATTTTATGTCGGTTACAAAGAGTAAATGCTGACAAATATATTCTTCGTAATTTTTTTTATGTTGTTTATTGTTGAAACTTCCATATAACCAAACAGCAATAGACGTGCAAACACAACATAATGAAATCAAGGTAAGTTACGAGGAGTCGCTAGGACTACACGTGGCAGTTTCTATATACAAAACATATTTAGATACTATTTCCACAGCAGTTTTCGTAATGGTAATAAGATCAAGCTGTAATTGTTGGAGTATTACGTGACACAGAATTTTCATATGACTAAAGAACAATGGCTGTTCCTTCATTGTATAATTCTCTTAATGATAATAATAATTATAATGGAACGTAGCATTTGTCATAGTATTACAGTAGTGATACACAAAAACTTCCATATGACTAAATGGCAATAGTCACATTTTTTCCTCTGGTAGTAATAATAGTAATGACGTGCAGAATTTGCTGGAATATTAAATGACTAGCAAAACTTTCCCTTCTGTGCTCGCGTTTTGGGATTTCGGAATTTCCAGAGTTAAATAATTTATGCCTTCCATTGATCCTCAGTTTTTTTTTAATGTTAATATAGGCGCGCTGCATCTATCACTGTATTAAATGATAGACAACATTTATTAATAAGGTAATTAGAATGGAAAGATATTTGTCGTCCTCTTGATTCACTATATTAAATCGTAGACAACATTTATTAGGAATTTAGATGGTATGAAAGCTGGGAAATGTAACCAACAAGTAATGAATTTGTTGACCCTAAGCGTAATCTAAGTTGATAGTGGATATACTGCGTCTACGAATGTATTAAACGGAAGACAACACTTTGATGATAATTGTTTGCAATGGAAGGTGAGGAATATAACAAAGTAGCAGCGAATATGTTGTATGATGATTCAATTGTCTTTAAGGTGGTAAGAACATCTTCCATTGATATTTACAACGTGGATGAAAATTTACTGGTAGGTTCGAGTGTAGGCTGGGCTTCCTCACTCGGGGCAATGGTTTCCTAGTGGATGGGCTTTGAGATAAAAGGTACCCCGGCTATTTTCAATGGCCACAGAGATGACTTGTCGCGTTCCTAAGACTGTTTCTCTGGGTCATAATGTAGAAGTGTGGTTAATCCGTCACTAGAATCATAGACGCTTAGAATAACGTGTAGTTTCATTGTAACTAAAATGTATTGCCATTGCTGTGAGGTAGGTTTCAGAATACTGTTCGAGACACATAAAGCCACTCGGGAGTTGACTTTCCGTGTTACCTTTGTTATTTTCGTCCCGTCCACCCACACTGATAGCTTAGCGCGGCACACCCAAGGGACCTCTGCTTCCCGC
>NC_059267.1:11714958-11717458 GCF_017591435.1 Portunus trituberculatus
ACATGAAAAAAAGATGAAAGAACACACACACACACACACACACACACACACACACACACACACACACACACACACACACACACACACACACACACACACACACACACACACACACAAACCCACCCAAAAATCTACCTGTAATTATTCACCTGTCTCTCCCTTCCTCTCCTCTCCCTCTCTCCCCCACTCACTCTCACTCACTCTCCCTCTCCTCTCTCAAATAGTGAGGGTTTATATTCATCAGTGACGGGCCGAGGAAACCCAATATTTGAGCCTCGAGAAAATTAGGAAATAACTCTTGGATGTGGAGGCATGGAGGGAGAGAGAGAGAGAGGGAGAGAGGAGGAAAGAGGGAGTGGGAAGGAAGGGAGAGAGGGAGAGGGATGGGTGGAGGGAAGGGAGGGCATTGCTTAATAGAGGAAGGATAGCTCTGGAAAGGAGTAGGAGCAGGAGGAGGAGGTGAGAGAGAGAGAGAGAGAGAGAGAGAGAGAGAGAGAGAGAGAGAGTAGAAAGTAAATATAAAATAGATGTGATGCAGAAAGGTAATGATATTAATTAATGACCAAATTTTTTCCTCCTCCTCCTCCTCCTCCTCCTCCTCCTCCTCCTCCTCCTCCTCCTCCTCCTCCTCCTCCTTTTCCTCCTCCTCCTCATTTCTTGTTATATCTTTTGCATTTTTACTTATTTATTTCTTTGTTTTATATTTTACCTACGCTCAACTAACGAGAGAGAGAGAGAGAGAGAGAGAGAGAGAGAGAGATGGCAAGGGGACTAAAGGAGAGGAACTATCTCTCTCTCTCTCTCTCTCTCTCTCTCTCTCTCTCTCTCTCTCTCTCTCTCTCTCTCTCTCTCTCTCTCTCTCTCTCTCTCTCTCTCTCTCGAGTTTAAAGTAAGTGAAGTATAGAAAGGAAAATTAATTACCGAAAACAGAGAGAAAATATATATAAGCAAATTTATTCATGACGAAAAAAAATGAAGAAGAAAGCGGTACAAAACACGTCACCTGATTTACAAAAGAGAAACTCATTAAGGGAAAGTAAAGACGACGATGAAGAGGCCGCCGTGGTACAGTGGAACCATGCGTGCTTTGGGGTCCGAGGGTCTCCAAGCGCATGAGTTCGAATACTGTACACGGTCTGAGTGTAGCTTGGCCTTCCTCTCTCGGGGCAGCGGTTCCCTAGCGGGTGGGCTTTGAGATAGGAGGTACCATAAAAATATCCCCTTTAGCCCATAAATTCCCATGAAAAGCCCACATGATATAAAAAAAAAAGAGAGAAACAAAAACAAGAAATAAGTTATGAATAAAATAAAGAAAAGAACGAAAATATAATAAAAGCGAAGATGGAAAATGAACATGAAAAAAAAAAAACGAAATAGGAAGAAATCAAATAAAAAAAACAGGTAGATGGTCACTGAAAAGAGAAGAGGAGAAGAAGGAACATAAGGGAAGAATCGAACGGCAGCAGACCTTTTGGCCCTGACGAGGCGTTTTGAGGTGAGGCAGACTGTCCAAACTGAAATAGGAGATGGAAGGCAGTGGAGGTGAATAGAAGAAGGATGAGAAAGAATAAGAAGGAGGAGGAGCAAGAGGAGGAGGAGGAGGAGGAGGAGGAGTTGAAGGATCTTAGAGAAAGAAAAAAAATTGAAAACTGAAATAGGAGATGGAAGGCAGTGGAGGTGAATAGAAGGAGAAAGAATAAGGAGGAGGAGAAAGAAGAAGAGAAAGAAGAGGAGGAGGAGGAGGAGGAAGGATCTTAGAGAAGGATAAGAAAAATTAAAATGGGATGAGGACGTGGATGTCTAGAAGAAGAGAGGAGGATAAAGAGAAGAAGGAAGTATATTAAGATGGAGAGGAGGAAATAAATGCGTAGAACAATGAGGAAAAGGATGAGGAGAAAAATACCTGAAGAAGAACAAAGAAGAGGAGGAGAGAAATGAAATAGGAAGAAGAAGAATAACAAGAAGGAAGAGGAGGAGAAACGAGAAGAAAACACTAAAAAGAAATAAATAAAAAAAGCAGAAGAAGAAGAAGAAGAAGAAGTAGAAGAAGAAGAAGAAGAAGAGAAACAGGAGGAAGAGGAAGAACGAGATTAAGTACAGGTTGAGGAATTAAGGAGGAAAGAAAATGGATACAAGGAGGAGGAGGAGGATGGATGATGGGAGATGAATGAGAGAAAGAAGAAGAGGAGGAGGTGGAGGAGGAGGAGGAAGAGGAGGTGAAGGATGATGATGGTTCCTGCAGCCTCGTTAGTGAGAAGATCCTCCCTGACAACTTAATGGCAGGTGAGGAGGTGGCTAAGAGCATCCACCTCTTCCTCCACCTCCCTCCACTTCCCTCCACTTTTTCCCTCCACCTCTCCCTTCCATCTTTTCCCTCCTTTAGTTCTTTCCTTCCTTCCTTCATTCATTTTTGTATCTTACTTTTCTCCACTTCCCTCCTCTTACCTTTCATTTCCTTTCTCTTCCTCCACTTCCCTCCACTTTTTCCCTCAATCTCTTC
>NC_059267.1:11722458-11727458 GCF_017591435.1 Portunus trituberculatus
TCGCTCTCGTCTTATTTTTTTTTTGTCTCATTTTTCTTCATCTTTTTATTACAAATTATGATGTGACGTAAGGAATAATCTACAATTTTCTCTTCCTTCGTCTTTTTTTTTTTCTTTCCCTCCTTTATCTCTTGTTTTCTGGCGTTTCCTTGGCGATGTTCTTGCTTTTCATCTTTGCTTTTCTTTATTCTTTATGACTTACCCAGACACGATGAGAGGTAAGGAATAATCTTTTTTCTGCTTTTTCCTCATTCTTTCCTCACTTTTTCTACGACACGGTTTCTTTTCATTCTTTTCCTTAGATTGTTTTTCTCTTCACTTCTGCGACATAAGCTTATTTTTTCCTCATTTTTCTTCTTTTTCTGCCTTTTGTGTTTTTTTTCAGGTTTATTGGTTTGTTTTTGTTGATTTTCGCTTTTTCTTGATTTTTTTTCTGTCTTTTGATGATTATGATGTGAAATGCTGGAGGGAAATATCTGTTTTCCATCGTGTTTTCTTTCTCCTCCTCTTCTCTTTGCGTGCGTTCTGTTAAGGTTATGATTTGACTCTCCTCTTTTATTTCCTCTTTTTAATAGTTTCTCTTCTTTTTTTTATTTTTTTTATTTTCTTTTGCATTTTCATAGCTAATTTTTCTTTTCTTCTCTTGGTTTCGTTTTTCCTTCATTTTTTTTTTTTTTTTCTAATTCTTTCGTTTTCTTCTTTTTTTTCTTATGGTTAGTTTCCTTTTTATTCAATTTTTTTCGGGTTTTTATTGTTCGTATTTGCTTCTCTTTTCTTCCATTTTACTGCCATTATTTATTTATCTTTATTTTTGTTTTTTTTTCTCACAAGTAAAGTAAAAAAAAAAACAATAAGATAACCATGAGAAATACAACAGCAAGATATATATGTAGAAAATTGTGATTCTCTCTCTCTCTCTCTCTCTCTCTCTCTCTCTCTCTCTCTCTCTCTCTCTCTCTCTCTCTCTCTCTCTCTCTCTCTCTCTCTCTCTCTCTCTCTCTCTCTCTCTCTCTCTCTCTCTCTCTCTCTCTCTCTCTCTCTCTCTCTCTCTCTCTCTCTCTCTCTCTCTCTTAGCTGCGACAAAGAGGATATTTAAGCCGATGGACCAAGTTCTTGTCCTTTTTACGGCGCCAGATTAATCTTGGCCTGAGGGAGAGAAGGAGAGGAGAGGGACAGGAGAGGAGAGAGAGGAGAGGACTGGGAGAGAGAGGGGGAGAGAGGGTAAAAGAGCAAAAGTAAGAAAGGGGTGAGAGAGGCTGACGTCTCCAGAACTCTCTCACTTAACTGTCTCGTCAGGAAGAGAGAGAGAGAGAGAGAGAGAGAGAGAGAGAGAGAGAGAGAGAGAGAGAGGAAAGATAAATGAAGGAAGAAGAGAAACATAAAAGGCGAAAATAATGAAAAGAATAAAATGCAAGAAAAAGCAAAAACAAATGCGATACACAGAGAGAGAGAGAGAGAGAGAGAGAGAGAGAGAGAGAGAGAGAGAGAGAGAGAGAGAGATTAGGAAAAAGAAACTATGAAGAATTAATGAAGCGTACACACACACACACACACACACACACACACACACACACACACACACACACACACACACACACACACACACACACTTTTTCCTGTTTCCTTATATGTTGTTTTTCCTTTCCATCTTTTTCCACTTTCTATATTTTTCTCCTCATATTTTTTTCTTTTATTTTCTCTTCTTTTCTTTCTGATTATTTTATCTTAATGTTGAGTTTATTGTCTTTTTTTTTAGTGTATTTATTAGTTTATTTATTTTTCATTTTTTTTACTGTTTTTTTTACTTTTCGTTTTAGTTTTCTTATCCTGATAAAGAATTGAACTTTTTTTTCTTTGTCGTTTTTATTATCTTTTTTTTTATTATTATTGTAGATGATTTACTTTCCCATTGTGTTTATCTTCCTTGCTCGCTTCCTTCGCCTCATTTAATTTGCACAATACTTGCGGTCTGAAGCGAACAACATTGCATTAAGAGTGTTAGGCGACGTGATGGACGAGGTCAGTTCTGCTCCACCGCTCCTTTGCCTCAGACAGTTTGCGCTTGACATCACCACTTATCCCATTCAGTACTGGAACGCCTTTTTACCTGGAGATTTGTGTACCATTAGACCATTCTATTGACATTCGAAAAGGTGTATGGAGGTCAGAAGATTAATGGTCACAGTCTTCACTATTTTAATCCCCAAATAAGTTTCTGAAGCTGTATACAATCACGAAATAGTAACCTGAATGAATATGGAAATGTGTCATGGTACTCAAGGGGTTAAAGCAGCTTAGTATTTACACTTCACTTAGGCAAACTTATTATTTAACCTTCACCACTTATAGTAACTCAATATTTACACTCTATAGTATGTATCGATGTGCTTACGGGTTGTTTACCTTACCAATTATTGTTCCTTGTGTTGCTCCTTCCAGCCTTCAACACTCAGTCTTCAACGCCTTCCTCTGTCACGCCACTGCGAGGAAGCCTTCCTTCAATGCACTCATCAACCGTCTTTCTGTTCTTCCTCTCTTTCAGATCCATATTTTGATACGCTTTGTTATCACCACGAATATTTCTAAAGGCCACAGATAAGATTAGCCAGAATTCCTAGCCTGTTTTCCCTCTTATAAAGTAGAAATTTTGTTATTTTGTCACTAGAACTGTAAAACTTCCTTGCGAGATCTGCTTGATTAATTTCAAAGTAGTAGAGGTGCGGCGTAGTGTTTCAGTTGTTTCATTTTGTTATATTTTTAATGTTGGAAGGGCACTGGTGAAGCTCAACACTGAGGTGACAGTCTCCAAACAGTCGATAGCGGTCGTCAAAAGTTAAAGAATAAGTGTCTTGAAACCTTTCCCATAAAAGATTTCTTCGCAAGGAGAAAATACAGAAGCAGGTAGGGAATTCCAGAGTTTACCGGAGGGAGATGAATGATTGAAAATACTGGTGAACTTTCGCATTAGAGAATAGGAATAGAGAAAGAAGAAAACCTTATGCAGCAAGACTGCGGGAGGAGGAGAAACATGCAGATCTAAATATCAGAAGAGCAGTTACCGTGAAAATAACGATAGAAGACAGCAAGAAATGCAACATTGTGGCGATGAGAGAGACGGTAAAGACAGTCAGTAAAAAACCTAACAAGACAGTCACAGACAAGCATTCTTTTATTGCATCCATGAAATTTCTCTCAGGTCTTCTCGTCCAGCCACGCCCGTTACAATCATTAAATGGTGAAGCGACACTGTTAACCACGTAACTAATAGCTGTGGATCTCCAATGGGACAGTTTTATACTCAGCCTTATTCTTAGGCGAGCTGTGTGACCGTCAGTGATTGTGAACAGATATGAACAGTAATAAGACTTGAAGGGAAAGAGTTATATTAATTGTTAAGCACGTTTTGGTTGTATGAAGCTTAACTTTGTTTGATTAGCAGACCAACTGTAGATTCTGTAGGCCCACATAAAGTTATTCAGTTTATTGTTTTTATTTATTGTCCAGCCGAGCGGTTTCACTGGTAGTTTTAGTGTTTTTTAACAACCCAGGTGTACAAGGAAAACTCATTATATAAAAGTTAGTATATTACGTACAAATTTACAAGTGCTGTCCACACGCCACGTACAAGAACATACGGAAACGTGTTTTAAACTCGGGAAAATGTTTGTAATGTCACTGAGTTCACAGAGTCACTAAGTTCCCGCAGCACACAGGTTAGACGCACACACACTTGACACACCCCCGCACTTCCCAGTCGCCGGTTACCTTCTTTCTCCGGCCGTCGCCGGCGCCCACTGCGCCCAGCCTCCAAGATGCTGACACAAGGGCGTCGGTCATGTGACGGGGGAAATGTCCACTGGGTGTATTGTGTCGTGCATTACATTTATTTCTCACTGCTAGTGATACCTATATAAAATGCATCCTACCTATGGAAATTATAGTAATTTATTTATTTATCTGAGTCAATCATGAATGCAACGAAGTACTAGTTAGTTTTATGAAATAGAAAAGCACCTTCAACCCCTGTTTAAGGAAAAGGCGAGGTCAGCATTTACACATGTTGCACCACATTACGAAAGATTGCATCAGATTTCTATAATGAATAATATACTTATGTACAATGGTCCTACCTTTCCTATGGCGGTTACATAATTAATGCAAACAAAGAATTAAGAACAAACAAAGCCAAGACAGATTGTTCACTGATTGAGTTTTTTTTTCTTTCTTACTTTATCTGTGATCCCTTTACTCCACTCCTCTCTCTCTCTCTCTCTCTCTCTCTCTCTCTCTCTCTCTCTCTCTCTCTCTCTCTCTCTCTCTCTCTCTCTCTCTCTCTCTCTCTCTCTCTCTCTCTCTCTCTCTCTCTCTCTCTCTCTCTCTCTCTCTCTCTCTCTCTCTCTCCTCCTCCTCCTCCTCCTCCTCCTCCTCCTACATCCTCTTCTTCCTCCACTCCACTCCCTTTCTTTCCCTACTCTTTTCCACCATCCACTCCTTCTCCTCCTCTTCCTCCTCCTCATCCTCCTCCTCCTGCAGTAGGCAATCAGCTGACTGACTCACAACTTCAGCAAACCTTCAACTCTTATTTTTCATCGCCCTTCCTCCTCCTTTTCCTCTTCCTCTTCCTCTTTCTCGTCTTCCTCTCTTTTCACCTTCCTCTTGGATCTTCTTCGCCTTCTCCTTCTTCTCCCTCTCCGTCTCTTTTATCCTTTAGTCGTATTTTTTTCCTTTTTTTTTCTTCCGTTACTTGTTTTTCACTTGTTCTTTTCTCTCTCCTATTTCTCATTTTTCTTTTCTATTATTTTCTTTTCTTTTCTTTCTCCTCCTCCTCCTCCTCCTCCTCCTCCTCCTCCTCCACTATGTTCTGTCTCTCTTATCTGTAGCCAATTAAAAGTAGTTACCAAACAGCCTTGAAAGGACAAAGAGGCCTGTTGCTGTTTGGCTTTCCTTTGTATTCCTCCTCCTCCTCTCCTCCTCCTCCTCCTCCTCCTCCTCCTCCTCCT
>NC_059267.1:11729958-11732458 GCF_017591435.1 Portunus trituberculatus
CTCCTCCTCCTCCTTCTCCCTCTCCTCCTCCTCCTCCTCCTCTTATCTTTTCCTCCTCCTCCTCCTATTCCTTCTTCTAATCGTCTCATCCCCTACTCCTCCTCCTCCTCCTCCTCCTCCTCCTCCTCCTCCTCCTCCTCCTCCTCCTCCTCCTCCTCCTCCTCCTCCTCCTCCTCCTCCTCTTCCTTCTCCTCCTCCTTCTCCTCTTATTCCATCTTTTCTTCGCCTTATCTCCTTCTCATTCTCGTCATCTCTTCTTTTCCTTCTATTTCCTTCCCTTCGTTTCTCTCTTTTACTCTTGTGATTTACCTCCTCCTCCTCCTCCTCCTCCTCCTCCTCCTCCTCCTCCTCCTCCCTCTTTTTTACCAGCAAGCGACGATAAGTCCAGTAAATAACGTTGATGTTTTGATATCTTTTATTGCTCTCTCTCTCTCTCTCTCTCTCTCTCTCTCTCTCTCTCTCTCTCTCTCTCTCTCTCTCTCTCTCTCTCTCTCTCTCTCTCTCGTCCTTGTCATAGCTCTTATTCTTTTTCTGTTCCTTCTTCTTTCATCTCTTCCTTCATTCACATTCTCTTCCGTTCTTTCTTTTTCTCTTTCCATTTTGCTTTCTTTTTTATCTCCCTTTCTCTTCTATTCTGTGGGGTTTTTTTTCATCCTGTACATTCTTCTTCTCTCTCATTCCTTCGTCTATTTTCCCTTTCTTTTCTCTCTCTATCTTTTTTCCTTCATTATTTCTTGTTTTATTTCCTAGTTTTGCTCTTCTTTTCGATTTTCCTTCTCTCTTTTTTTATTTGGGTTTTGGTTTGGTTTGGTTAGGTTAGTGAGGGGAAAGGGGTGAGGGTGAGGGAAAGAGGGGAAAAGGATCAGGGTGAGGGGAAAGAAGGGTTATGTAGGTTAGGTTAGGTTGTAGTGAGGGGAAGGAAGGGGAAAAGGATGATGGGGAGGGAAAGAGGGAAAATGATCAGGGTGAGGGGAAAGAAGGATTATCTAGGTTAGGTTAGGTTAGGCTGTAGTGAGGGGAAGGAAGGGGAAAAATGATGATGGGAAGGGAAAGAGGAAAAGGAAGGGTGAGGGGAAAGGAGAGTTGGTTAGGTTAGGTTTGTTTGTTTTTTCTAGTTTTGCTTTTTTTCCGAATTTCCTTCTTCTCTCTGTTTATTTCCTTATTTCTTCATTTTTCTTCTTCCTTGTGTTCTTATGTTTTCTTCAGTTTTGTCTTGTAATCGTCTGTCTTCGAGCTTTTAATCTTTCCTTTTCCTTCTTTTTTTCTTCAATTTTCTTCTTCCTTGTCTTCTTATGTCTTCCTCCTTTGAACTTTTTATCTGTCCTTTTTTTTCGTTTTCCTTATTTACTTCTTCCTTTCACCATTTCCTTCATCCTTCCTTCTTTATCTCTCCTTTCGTATCATTCCTTGTCATCTTTTTCTTCTTTTTCCTTTTCTTTCATATCCGTTCCTTTTTTTTTACTCCTTCCTATTTTTTATCCATTTTCTTTTCCTCTCCTCTTTTCTTTGCATGGTCTTTTCTTCTCTCTTTTTCACTTTTGCCTTGTTTCCTCTATTTTTCCTTATTTTCTTTCCTCGTTGTTCACTTTTCTTCTTTTTTTCTTCCATTTCCATAACTTCCATCGTCATCGTCTTAATTATTTTCTTTTTTCTTTGTTTCGCTTTTCTTTTTTTTCTTTTTTTCATCTTTTTGTTTTATATTTTTTTATTTTTCCTCCATCATTTTCTTCTCTTTCTGATTTTTTTCTGTCTTTTCTTCATTTTTCCGTTTTTCTCTTCTTCAGTCTTCATAATGTGTGTCCTTTACTTTTCTTCTCCTTTTTCTTTCTTCGTTTTTTTTCTTACCCCGTCTCTCCCTATCTTTTTTTTCCTCCTATTCTTCCTTTCTTGTCTTCCTCCTGTCGATTCTTCCTCCTCCTTTTTCATCTTCTTCCTTTATTCACACTTTCCCTTCTTCCTTTTTGTCTTTCACCCTTCCCTACCTTTTACATTTTCTTTCCCTTCTCTCTGTCACACTTTTTGCTTATCCATTCTACTCTTCTATTTCTCTCCTTAATAACAGTTTTATCTATCTTTCAACTTCCTCCTTTTCTTCTCCCATCTTTGAATCCCTTCCTTCACACCCTGCTTTTGTATCATCCCCTCTCTCGCTCTTTCTCGTCCTCCCTTCTATCTACACACACACGCACCCGACACAGTCCCGCAGCTTAGTGTCTCAGATAAGATTCCGGCGGAGGGACGGATGCTGTGTTGGTCAGGGGCGGTAACTCATTGGTGCTCAGTGGCGACTGTCCTTTGTGTTCCCTTGTGCTGGAGTGTCTTGGGAGTTTGAAGGAAGGGTTAGTGATATCTATAATGTGTATAAGAGAGAGATCGGGAGTCGGAGAGAGAGAGAGAAAGGAAAGAGAGAGAGAGAGAGAGAGAGAGAGAGAGAGAGAGAGAGAGAGAGAGAGAGAGAGAGAAAGAGGGACGGGGGAAGTGTGTGTGTGTGTGTGTGTGT
>NC_059267.1:11737458-11767458 GCF_017591435.1 Portunus trituberculatus
TTCCTTCCTTCCTTCCGTTCTTCCTTTCCTCCATCACTCCCTCTCTCCTTTCATCATCTCGCCATCCAACTGTTGTGCATCTTTTTAATTATCCTCCTCTCTTCCTCCTCCTCCTCCTCCTCCTCCTCTCTCCTCCTCCTCCTCCTCCTCCTCCTCCTCCTCCTCCTCCTCCTCCTCCTCCTCCTTTTCCTCCACCTCTTCCTCTTGCCTGTGTTTGTTCATTACCTTCCTTCATTACTTATTAATTAAACTCTCTCTCTCTCTCTCTCTCTCTCTCTCTCTCTCTCTCTCTCTCTCTCTCTCTCTCTCTCTCTCTCTCTCTCTCTCTCTCTCTCTCTCTCTCTCTCTCTCTCTCTCTCTCTCTCTCTCTCTCTCTCTCTCTCTTTCTCTCATCTCTCCGTTCCCTCTTCTATTTATCATCTTCCCTTTTTCTTTCTTCTTCCTTCACTCTTTCTCTTTTACCTTCTTTTCCTTCTCATTCTCTTCCTTCTCCTCGTTGTGTGACCTCCTTCCCTTCTTACACAGTTTTGTTCTTCCTCTTTGTTTTTTTTTTTTTTCCTTTTCTCAGTGCTCCTTCTTTTACTTTTTTTTCTCCTCCTCCTCCTCCTCTTCCTCCTCCTCTTCCTCCTTCTTTTGTTTGTTCTATTGCTATTTTTTTCTCTGTTTCCATTTTTATCCTTTTGTCCCTCTTCCTCGTCTTTCTACTCTTGTCTTTCTTTCCTCATAGTGCTATTTTTGTTCCTAGCTCCTCCTCCTCCTCCTCCTCCTCCTTTTTTCTTCTCTCGCGTCATAAATATATGGAACAGTCTGCCATCGAACGTTTTTATTTTAGGAACTGTTGAAGCTTTTGTCATTCTCCGATTCATCCAGATGTCCCTGAGCTACTTATTTAATGCAGACGAGCTACTTGCGATTACACTTCACCCTCTACACAAGACACGGTCACGCCTCAGTCAGTGGTCACTACTACTACTACTTTTACTACTAATGATAATAATAATAATGATGATGATGATGATGATGATGATGATATAATAATGGTGCTGCTACTCTTGAAAATATTAATGCTTGGGATACAGGTGAGGTAAAGTGCTCTCTCTCTCTCTCTCTCTCTCTCTCTCTCTCTCTCTCTCTCTCTCTCTCTCTCTCTCTCTCTCTCTCTCTCTCTCTCTCTCTCTCTCTCTCTCTTGAGTAGTGTGTTTATACGTTTCAGTTCTACTACTGTTTCTACTGTATTAGCGTATGTATATATTTATCTATGTATTCCTGTATGTTATCTTCCTTAATAAACCTTGTATGTTCAAATATATATATATAGGTTTTAAGTTGTCTGTCGGGGTGTAGGTGTGCGGATTGGGATTGCATGACATACTGAGATGTCGAAACGTCTGAATGTAAAGATGAAAGGGAGAAAATGGTTAAGGAAATAAAGATGATTGTGTCGACGCTGGTTATTCTGTTTCTACTGCATGGGATTGTGGCTGTCTGGTTGGCTGGCGGGCAGGTGGTAGGGTGACAACCGCTACTGGCCCCTGTGTGTGATGTTATCGTGACTAAATTTTCTCCCTCTCTTGTTTTTCCTTAATTTCTATGTAATTGGTGGGTTTGTGGAGTTGAGGGGATGCGTGGGGAGTGGGTAGGCTTCCCAGATAAATAAATAGAGAGAGAAATGAATAGATAGAAAGAGTAGAAAGAGAATGATTACTAGAGAGGTAGCCGGTAAGAGTTGCTTTCCCTCCGTTGCCGCTTACCATCACACTTCTATTTTGTTTTTTTTCTTATTTTCTCTATGTTATTGATGGGTTTATGGGCTGGACGGGTGTGTGGGAGGCGGGGCAGCTTTCTAGAGAGATAGAGAGAATAATATTAAAGCGAGTATAAGGGAGAGAAAGAAAGGATGAAATAAGTAAACTAGATAGTTGAGGGTTAAACATCAATTATAATGATTTTACTTACACACACACACACACACACACACACACACACACACACACACACACACACACACACACACACACACACACACACACACTAGTTAAATTGTGGAAGTGTAGCTTCAAGACCATCATGTTACCATCATCACCACCACCACCACCACCACACCCCCAAAATCACAGTACCACAATCATCACCACCACCACCACCACCACCACCACACCCACAAAACCACAGTACCACAACCATCACCACCACCACCACCACCACCACACCCCCAAAATCATAGTACCACCATCACCACCACCACACCACATCACAACACAGGCCTATACAAGTTACAGAGGCCTATTGACCACAAAAGAAGCCGCCGTGGTACAGTGGAACCATGCGTGCTTTGGGGTCCGAGGAGTCTCCAAGCGCGCGGGTTCGAATTCTGTCCACGGTCCGAGTGTAGGTTGGGCTTCCTCACTCGAGGCAAGGGTTTCCTAGCGGGTGGGCTTTGAGATAGGAGGTACCACAAAAAGTATCCCATTTAGCTCATAGATTCCCGTGAAAAGCTCACATGGTATAAAAAAAAAAAAAAAAAGACCATCACAAACACCACACCGATGCATCCTTGGCGCCCGGACCTGCCCCGACCCACCAGCCACCTGCTACCTGCTACCTCCGCCCCGCCAGCTCCGCCACGCCCCCGCCACAGTAAGACCTCTATACTTAACCAGCTTTTCACATTATTATATCACATCACCTCATTTAGACTCGATGTGGTCTAATTTTCCTGTCATAAGAGGCAAGGTGGCCACCCCACCAACCAACTCGTCCACTGAGCGTGCTTGCCTCGTAGCTCCGCCCACCCTCTGGTTCAAATACTTTTCCTATCTTTTCCTAACTCCATTGTTCGGTTTTTACATTATAGATTTAGGATTTCTATGAATGTTTTGTTGCTGTTGAAGTGTCTCCCGCGCCTCTCTTTGGTAATTAAGTGGCGTTAAGTGGTATTTTGTGGCATAACTATGATCCTTCTTTACAGTGAAAATTTCCATCTTAGAATTTGGGGATTTTTCATTTCAAACTATAACTGGGGATTTATAGTATCATATAATCGCCTATGCTCTTTTAAGTTTGTCACACTGCCACTGAGGGAAATGTGAGTTCTGCAATGGTATTTATTTCTGTTCACTGTCCAGCTCGTTGTAGAATACCTTGAAAGATAGCTCAGATTCTGTAAAGTGTGTTAGCAAGCTCACCGAGTGAAAATAGCTAGAATTTACAAGAGTTTTTAATGAATTTAGATTTGAATTCTATTTTCTACTATAATATTTTTTCATTTGTTCACTCCTGGTTGTAGGTAAGTACTGGATGCCTGAGAAGGTCGTTCATAAAGTGTAGGCTGATACACAATTTTTTAATATTAGTTAGGCTGAAGATGTTTTGATGTTGTGGATATTATTCTAAGTACTTATGAAGTCACGAAATATCAAGCATTTGAGTCTAGCTTCATCTTTTCTATAATTTGATTTTGAAATGAGTTCCGTTACGTACGTAGAATCACCAACGGTCACCAGCCCGCCCGGCCGGCCAGAGGTGTGATGACATCAAGTGGGCGGTATCGTCTGCCGCTTGCCTGCCAGCTGTGTTTAGCAACTATTTGGCACACTTAACGTTGTTTTCCTGCCACTGGTGTCACTAAATGGAGCCACATGACTATGCTTGGCTATCAGCTGTTCAGATACAACTGCCTTAGGCGGGTGTTGGTATGGTGAAGACTTAAGCGACGGCGTGTTCGGTGGCCCTGGCGGCTGTCTCCACCCCTACGCAAGCGTCATTTGACCGTCGTGCTTGTTTGTCTGTGTCAAATTTACTTTCCTCTTCACCACAGGTATTCTCATGTCTCCCCAAACTATTCTTCCTCCTCCTCCTCCTCCTCCTCCTCCTCTTCAGACTCTATCCTCCTACTCTTTGTGTTATAGAGTGTTTTGTGTGTTTTGGATAAGTTTGGTGTGTTTGAGCGTATTTTGTGGTGTGTGTTTGAGTGTATTTTGTGTGTATTAAGCGTGATCCCAGTCTTATACGAAGATCGGTAATTAAGTCTGATCGCTACCATTGAGTGAGAGGCCAACTGCGCACTGCATGGTGGTCCCGTGTGTGTGTGTGTGTGTGTGTGTGTGTGTGTGTGTGTGTGTGTAATTCACTGTTTGATCTGCTGCAGTCTCTGACGAGACAGCCAGACGTTACCCTACGGAACGAGCTCAGAGCTCATTGTTTCCGATCTTCGGATAGGCCTGAGACCAGGCACACACCACACACCGGGACAACAAGGTCACAACTCCTCGATTTACATCCCGTACCTACTCACTGCTAGGTGAACAGGGGCTACACGTGAAAGGAGACGCACCCAAATATCTCCACCCGGCCGGTGTGTGTGTGTGTGTGTGTGTGTGTGTGTGTGTGTGTGTGTGTGTGTGTGTGTGTGTGTGTGTGTGTGTGCTCTAGTGTAAACTTTTCACTTCTTCTAGATATACTGATAGTAATTTTAAATTATATTTGGCGTTGGTCAAACCGCACCTAGATTACGATGTAAAGTTCTGGTCCCCACATTATAGGAAGGATTTAGGTCTATTTGAATCAGTACTAAGGAGAATCTCTAAAAGAATGCAAGGGATGAAGAATATTCCCTACGAAGCGTGACTGAAGATCTTAAATGTGTATTCCTTAGAGAGAGAAAGGGTAAGAAGGGATATGATAGGGGTACAGAGGGTTATAACAAAGGGGACATGAGTAAAATTCTTAGGATAAGTAGCCAGGATAGATTTTCTTATGTTATTATGTACTACTGGTACTGCTACTGCTAGTGCTACTGCTACTAATACTAATACTTGTCTTCCGTCCGTTTTATTGCTGCTGTGGTAGACGGCTACTGTTTTTCTCTTAGATCTAGTAATAGTTATTTTCCTCAGGGTTTTGTCTTGTTACCTACTCTTTCTCTATTATTCATTAATAATCTTATAAACCAAAGTTCTTGCCCTATCCATTCTTACGTTGATGATACCTCGCTGCACTTTTCACATTTTTTAGTATGTAACCAACCCTTCAAGGAAGTAAACGGATCACGCAGGCAAGCCACATAACGCCCGACTTCTGATCTTAAAATTTCTGATTTGAGCAGAGAAAACTTGGTATTGTTTAATGCCTCAAAACTTAATTCTTCCATCTATCAACTCGGCACAACCTTCCAGACAGCTATCCTCTCTTCATCATTGACACTCAACTGTCCCCGGCTTCTACACTAAACATCCTACCTTTGCTCTATACTTATAACCTAAACTGATTTTAATGGATAGCATGAAGTAGTCAAAAGATGGAGGAGAGGGAAGAACAAGCCAAGGTCGAGTTTTAGCAAAGGTTTGATTGAGGAATTCAATTTTAGAAATAGATGAGATGGCAGTGGCACCATCAGCTTGAAAGAAATGACGAAATGATGAAATGAAATTGTTTGGGAATTATTTAGAAGGTGCTGGAAGTCACGAGGGGAGTTGAATCTTGAAGATGATGATGTTTTGTATTGATGAAAAAATTTAATTCCATGCAGAAATATAAGGTTTATAAGATATTGGTGATAAAACGATCAGGTACCTTTTGTGGACCAACTCTCTGTCATGTACAGCACGAGAACAGCCTGTCTTAAAGACAGTCTGAGAAAATGTAAGGCAAGAGTGAGAAATTTACGCTTTCATGTCGCACACTATTACCTCTGTTATGTGCTCAACACACTGAAACGGCTTTTTGGCACGGAAGCAATAAGTCTGTTTCTGTTCGTTCTTTCTAGTTCATTTGCGTTTCTTGTTGCTAAATTCCTCTTCCTCCTCCTCCTCCTCCTCCTCCTCCTCCTCCTCATCATCATCATCATCATCATCATCATCATCATCATCATCATCATCATCATCATCATCATCATCATCATCATCATCATCATCATCATCACGTAAAAATAGCTAATGAAATTTCTTACCAGTGAGGTGCAGTTGCTGTCAGACAAATAATCCTCAGCCGGGGCGTGGCCTGAGAGTCGCACGTGAGTCTTGATGAAGGCAAATGTCACGGCAACACTGCAACTCTGGCCAGGCGTGCTTTCAGACCAGCAACGGGTGACGAATACGTGGCGCGTGTCGGTGAAGATCTAGATTATTTACTGTCACTGCTGCTACAACTACTGCTGTTATTGCTGGAATTACTACAACCACCACCACCACCACCACCACCACCACCACCACCACCACCACCACCACCACCACCACCACCACCACCACCACACCACTACTACTACTACTACTACTACTGCTACTACTACTACCACTGCTACCACCACCACTACACCACCACCACCACCACCTACTGCTGCTGCCACCACTGCTGCTGCTGCTGCTGACCACCACCACCACCACCACCACTGCTGCCACCACCACCACCACCACCACTGTTGCTCACTGTTGCTACTACTACTACTACTACTACTACTACTACTACTACTACTATAAAAATGATAGTAACAATAATCATGATAAAGATAATAATAATAATAATAATAATAATAATAATAATAATAATAATAATAATAATAATAATAATAATAATAATAATAATAATAATAATAATTTTAATCATAATTATAATCATAATAATAATAAAGATAATTATAATGATAATAATAATAATAATAATAATAATAATAGTAATAACAATGATAACAGTAATAATAATAGTAACAATAACAACAACAACAGCAACAGCAACAACAACAATGATAATAATAATAATAATAATAATAATAATAATAACAATAATAATAATAGTAATAATGATAATACTGTTACCACCACCACCACCACCATTACCACCACCTCCTCCTCCTCCCTGTGGCCCAACCCTGCAACCCTGCCCAGCGCTCGCTAACCGACCCGCCACCTGCGCACCTTTGATTGGAGTGTTATGGTGGGAATCTTTGGGTGGCGCTTTTCCTCCAGTCCACCTGCCATTGTCACCACGCCCTCGCACCTTTGTTCCTCCCTTACCTGCCGCGCGTCACCTGAGTCTTCACATCACTAACTCGTATTTATCACCTGTTCTTTATGATCCCTCCTCCTCCTCCTCCTCCTCCTCCTCCTCCTTCTCCTTCTCCTTTTCCTTCTCCTCCTCCTCCTTCTCCTCTTCCTTCTTCTGGGTTTATTTATTGTTATTATTTTCCAGTTCTTGTTCTCGTTTCGTTGGTGATAAAGGTTTTATTATGTCTGTCTGTTTACTTGTTTGTTTAGCTCTCTCTCTCTCTCTCTCTCTCTCTCTCTCTCTCTCTCTCTCTCTCTCTCTCTCTCTCTCTCTCTCTCTCTCTCTCTCTCTCTCTCTCATTTTCCCTGTTTTTATCTCTTTTATCTCTTCCATCTCTTCATCATACCTTCCCTCTCTCCTTCTCTGTTTCCCTTCTCCTTTCTCATATATAATTTTTACCTGCGTACTCACATTCTTCTCTCTCTCTCTCTCTCTCTCTCTCTCTCTCTCTCTCTCTCTCTGTCCTTATAAATCTTTTCCTCTTATTTGCCGAGAGAGAGAGAGAAAGAGAGAGAGACCGTGTGTGTGTGTGTGTGTGTGTGTGTGTGTGTGTGTGTGTGTGTGTGTGTGTGTGTGTGTGTGTGTGTGTGTGTGTGTGTGTGTGTAGTAACATAGTCGGTCAGTCTATCATTCAGTCAGTTGGTCATTCATCTAATTAGCTTGTCAGTCAATCAGAGAGAGACAGAGAGAGAGAGAGAGAGAGAGAGAGAGAGAGAGAGAGAGAGAGAGAGAGAGAGAGAGAGAGAGAGAGAGAGAGAGAGAGAGAGAGAGAGAGAGAGAGAGAGAGAGAGAGAGAGAGAGAGAGAGAGAGAGAGAGAGAGAGATGAATGAAGGAAGGGTAGCAAGGAAGGGTGGAGAAAAATATGGAGAAAGAAGAAGACAAGGAACATCAGGAATATAATTAAATGACAAGACAACGAATAATGAACGCAACCTTGATGGAATCGTGAGAAAAACCCACCTTTTTTTCTGTCTTTTATTTTCCCTTTCAATTTTTAAACCTTATCTTTTTTTTGGCTTCCACGATGTTGTTTTATTATTGAGAGAGAAGTAAATGAAGGAGTGAATAAGTGATGAGGGCGAGACGAAAGAGTAAATGGGAAGAAACGGAGTGAAAGAGTGAGTGTAGGACGATTGAGAAGCTCGAGAGGACGGCCTGGTTGGAAGTGTCAGTGAGTGAGTGAGTGTGTGAGTGAGTGAGTGAGGGAGTAAATAGAGTTTTGAAAAGGAAGGAAGGAAGGGATGAAAGAAGTGAGAGAGGAGGTAAAGAAATTGTGATAAAAGTGTAAATATAGAGAGAAGATTAACGTGGATGAATGAAAAAAAAAGCGTGACATGGGAAAGGAAATACGTACCTTGAAAAGATGAAAATGAAAAATAACTTTGACAGAAGTAAAGTAAAAATAAATAAATAAATAAATAGAAAAGAAACGAAAAGAAAAAGAGAAGCGTGGAGTGAAAATAAATGTATTGAAAATAATAAAATGAAAATATGGGTTTGACGAACCGAAAAAGTAGAAAATAAAAAAGAAAAGAAAACAGAAAGCTTGAAACCAAAATGAATACCTTGATAATAAGGAAACAAAAATATGAACTTTAACGGACCGAAAAAAAAAGGAAAAATAAAAGAATGCAATTCGTTACAAAAGAAAAGAAGCAAATTTATCGTTAACTTCTTCAGTACCGGGACACACTTTTGCCTTGAGATTTGTGTACGATTAGACCATTTTATTGACATTAAGAAGGTTTTATGGAGGTCAGAAGATTAATGGCCAGAACATTCACTATTATAATCCACCACATAAGTTTCTGAAGCTGTATAAAATCACCAACTAATAAGCAGATTGAATAGGAAAACGCGTCATGGAAGACTGTACGAAACTGTAAAGAATAACTCAAAACAGAAAAAAAAAATCAATTAAATTAGACACGAAAATAATAACATAAGGAAAAAATTGAAATAAAACAAAATAGTAAATAAAGAAGTATAAAGTAAAGAAAATAAATAAAAGGAAAGGATACACCAAAAAAAATATTCAGAATAGTAAAGATAAAAAAAAAGATAATAATGGGAGAAAGAAAATCAAGATAGAAGGAAGAAAATAAAAGGAAACGTAAAAATAAGATAATATAAAAAAGAAAGAAAATATACGCAAAATAAGAAAAAAACAAGAAGGAAATAGGAAACAACGGAGATAAAGGACAAAAAAGACAATAAAGAAAGAAAAAAAAGAAACAACAGGCAAAAGAAAAGAGAAAAGGAATAAAAACAAGATAAAGAAAAGAAAGAGAGAGAAATCTATTAACACAAAACAATAAATAAATAAAATAAAATAAAGGAAGAAAGAAAAAGAAAGAAAGAAAGAAGAAAACAAAAGAAGATCGAGGAACTAACATGTGAGGAACCGTCATAGGAGAGGAGTGGTGATTTATTCAGTTTGTTCCTGGGAGCGAACGAGGAGGAAGAGGAGGAGGAGGAGGAGGAGGAGGAGGAGGAGGAGGAGGAGGAGGAGGAGGAGGAGGAGGAGGAGGAGGAGGAGGAGGAGGAAGAAGAGGAGGAGGTGATGATAATGGGGTGTAGCAGAGAGGAACAAGATATACACTGATGGAATATGCTTCTCACCCTCGAGCCAGAGAGAGAGAGAGAGAGAGAGAGAGAGAGAGAGAGAGAGAGAGGAGAGGAAAAGGGGAGAAGTGATAGAGAGGTGACGTATCCTTTCCCTGATGGATATGATAGTGGTGGTGTTGGTGGTGGTGGTAGTGGTGGTGGTGGTGGTAGTGGGGGTGGTGGTGGTGGCATCATTGATAGAAAACGAAGTAATCTGAATATTGATGATTCATATGTATGGCTTTATTTCCTTTTTGTTTCGTCGTGACCAGTAAAATGAACGACCAGAGAGAGAGAGAGAGAGAGAGAGAGAGAGAGAGAGAGAGAGAGGTTTTTACCACTAAATATATCATGGGGTTGAATACATAATTTTTTCACAAACTCATCTATGACCCAATTTTGTGCAGTGGGTTCCGGTTAGCGAGTAGGGGAGTGAGGGAGTGTGTGAGTGAATCAGAATGTGTGCAAATGTGTGGATCTGTGCATGGATGAGTGAGTGAGTGAGTGGGATGTGGGGAATATAGGAATGCTAGTGAGTGATTGTCTAAATGCACCGATGAACTGACTAATTGACTGACTGACTGACTGACTGATAGACTGACACACTGGTTAAAATCAAAACAATCGTATCTGGGTGGGAAGAAGTATATGTAGGAATGGTTAGCTTGAAAATATGTAAGCAGGTTTCATACAGGGATTACCACATGTAGGCATCGTGGCTCCTTGTAACTTCCTTTAACGTTCTTATATTTGCCAAACGTTTATCAAGTGTCTGAATTACTGAGACTCACTTTGCTGACACTGAGAAGAGTAAAGAACAGGACGTAAGTCAGGGGTTGCCTTGTAAACAATAAGCTTTTCAGGACTGCGTTGTTTTATTCACTCCTTCAGCACTGGGACACATTTTTTCCTAGAGTTTTGGGCAAGATTAGACGATTTTATTTACATTAGGAAGGATCTTTGGAGGTCAGAGGATTAATGGCCTGATTTTTCGCTATTTTAGTCCCCACATAAGGTTCTGAAACTGTAAAATCACTAAATAGTAGCCAGTATGAATGTGATAACGTGTCATGGTACTGAAGAGGTTAATATTTATTATTATGCGACGAACGGCGGTGGTGAGGCGTACTAACTGGAATGCAGAAAAGACAGGCAGAGAGAGAAACAGACAGACAGACAGACAGACAGTAAAGGAACCAAATTACTGAGTTATTAACAACAAAAACTAAAAAAAAAATTCAGACAGACAGACAGACAGACAGTAAAGGAACCAAAGTACTGAGTTATCAACAACAAGAAGTTAAAAAAGAAGTCATTAAGAACATTATAATTTCATGTGTTTACTCGTCTCTAGGCAGATCCCGTACATGATGAGGTGACGGAATGGTCGTATGCAGGTGACATTCACTCGTCTAACCATTAGGTACTCTTGAGACGCTGGCTTAACACTCCCAAAAGAATCTAAGCTACGGCGCGGCAGGGGAGCGAACCAGCCTTTGTTTACCGGTTGACTTACGCAGGCTGATGGAGAAACAAATGCTGAGGAATGATGAAAATTTTAAATCATTCTATTGTGTTTTGTGCCTCCTCCTCCTCCTCCTCCTCCTCCTCCTCCTCCTCCTCCTCCTCCTCCTCCTCCTCCTCCTCCTCCTCCTTCCTCCTCCTCCTCCTCCTCCTCCTCCTCCTCCTCCTCCTCCTCCTCCTCCTCCTCCTCCTCCTCCTCCTCTTCCTCCTCCTCCTCCTCCTCCTCCTGTACATTTTTCTTCCCCGTATTATTTTTTTTCACTTTTTTTTCATGTCTTACAATGCATTTTTTTCTCCTCCTCCTCCTCCTCCTCCTCCTCCTCCTCCTCCCGCATCGAGGACATATTTTTGTAATGATGGGCTGCATTGTGCCTTTCTGTTTTCTTTCCTTCTTGTGTTTGTTTTCTGAAATGACTTTTCTGTTCCGACTCACGAGAAGAAGACCGGGGCGACTTGCCAGGCCGGGAGGGTGGAGGGAGGTGAAGAGGTGTAGTGCTGGTCGTGATGGTCGTGGTGGTGGTGGTGGTGATGGTGGTGGTTTTGTGTCCGTCTGAATTCAGTGGTTTGTTGATGTTATTTTGTGTGAGTTTATTTTCTTTTCTTCCTTCTTTATTCATTAGTTCATTTGTTTATTTTTTATGTATTTTCCTTCCCCTGGTTCGCTTCCTTAATCCACGCGTCCCTTGTTATCACTTGACACCCTTTGTTCCCGTTACCACGTGGCCACACACCGGGCAACATCCTGACTGTGTATGTCACTCGCCGCCTTGGCTGTCTCCCTGCACCATCTGACTACCTGTGTCCCTCAGGGCAGCAAATTGGGTCCACTGCGCTTCCTGGTGGTGATACATGACTCCTTCAAAGACACGACACACTGATGGGAGTTACATGTAAGAGCGGGACAGCGAAAAAAAAAAATAAAAGGCTAACTGAGAATACCAATCCCCAAAGGAAGGGACAGGAAGATGAGTACCTTGGCATCCTCTTCATTACCAGCGTCCAGATCTGCTCTTCACCCCACGCCACTGATAGACAGCGGACGTGGACAGAGAACAATGAGTCTTGTCTATAAAGGAACACAGATATCCTGACTCATCGAGCTCTGCATACCTTACTTGTTTTGCCTGCCACGTCCAGCTACGCAACATTCCCGGTGGCACATCGCATCTCTGCCGTTCGTCGCACATCGATAGAAATACAAATAGAACATGACAGTATCCAACAAAAGCCTCTGTCAACCGCACCAAGAGTGGCGATGTTCTCCAGTGAATAGAAGAAGAAAATACTGTAAGACAATTACTTTTTTGACAATCTAAAGCTACAAGATAAGAAAGAAATAGTGTATGAAATGTGGAAGAAGAGAGAAAGTCAGCGAAAAAATTTGATGGACAGAGCAGAATGAAAAGATAAGAAACAACATCAGGGAAGCGCCTCTACAAAGGCCAAGCTTCCCGACCTACACCTGCCCTTACCTCAACTCCTCACAGCCCTCACTCCACCACACTGCTCGGCCTCTCCCTGCCTGGTTTACGGGCCCCCAGCGCTGCGGACTGCTCGAGGAAGCTCAGGTCAGACTCAAGCTTCCTGTAGACTGACAGACACCAGCGCATCACCACGGCACTCCAGTCACTGCGCTTGTCCTAGACAAGCTTGGTGACAACACTTCACTGTTTATATTTTGATTGAATTCAATGCATTTCACTTTATTTTAATTTGCATTTTATTTATTATGTTTCATGTCGTCATTTATGTTGATACAGGAGGCAAAATTTCTCTCTCTCTCTCTCTCTCTCTCTCTCTCTCTCTCTCTCTCTCTCTCTCTCTCTCTCTCTCTCTCTCTCTCTCTCTCTCTCTCACACGAGGACACACACACACACACACACACACACAGAGAGAGAGAGAGAGAGAGAGAGAGAGAGAGAGTAATGGCGCGTCATCTGCGTTAGAGAGTGAGCGTGGCGCGAGAGTTGTGAGTTTCTGATGCGAGTTGTCCACTGCAAAGGCTCCTCAGAATTATTTACTTCATATCTCAGGCGTTATGGCGCCCGGCAGGAAGGCATTTGGCGGGGAGAGAGAGAGAGAGAGAGAGAGAGAGAGAGAGAGAGAGAGAGAGAGAGAAGATAGGGGAACCAGATATATAGATACACAAACATACAGACACAAAGAAATACACACGCGCGCGCACACACACACACAAATAACAAACGAAGAGAGACAAACAGAGAAATTGATAAGGAAACACACAGACAGACAAGCATATAGGCAGACAGACAGAATACAAACAGACGATAAGCGAACAAAGACAGATATATATATATATATATATATATATATATATATATATATATATATTTAGATAGATATATATATATATATATATATATATATATATATATATATATATATATATATATATATATATATTTTTTTTTTATGGCCTATAGCGCCTTTAGGTATACTTGAAGAGTATGGGAAGCGGTGTTCAGCTTCCACCCATTAGTGGCGCAGGCAATTTTATATATAGTGGTACCTATATTAGGCCCCATATTACCACTCAAGCGCATCTTTGGTGTTAGGCAATTACACCTCCACTTAAAACATCATGGTGATACGTGAGTAATTTTAAACCACTCGGCAAATGACTAAGTTTTAAGGCGGCATGTGGTGGGATTCGAACCTACGCATGGACGCATGCCCGATCCCACGCTCACCACCTTACCCACTACGCCATCGCCTCCTTATATAAAGGGACAGACACACACACAGATAGCCATAGACAATAACCACACACACACACACACACACACACACACACACACACACACACACACACACACACACAAGACACACACAAATGAAAATCCGTTTTACACACAAAGGTAAATTATTTCACCAGCTATGGATTCCCTTTGTTGCTTAAAACCCGCACCTTGCACACTCCTTTTCACGGTAATATAGATGGAGATGAACTTGCGTCGTTAATGTGTGTGTAAATATAATTTCACCTTGTCATTACAAAAAAAAAGAAAATCAAATCAATGGAAACAGTAGAATTACTTATATTGTAATTCGTATGAGGGATCACTGTGTGCTGATGATGCTCTAATGTTACGTTCACCGGTTAAACTGGTAAGATTGGCATCGGAGAGCCGGTGAACAATAACAATAAAAAAAACACTGCAGGTTCAACTGGTGAGGAAATGCAAAGGGGTCACTTTAAAAGCTACTTTAATAACCCATAATGAAATTGACACATATATAACAAGAAACATGAAACACAGATATATAACATGAAACACAGGAAAATGACATACACATATACATATAACACAGTAATAAATACAACAATAAAGAACCCAACTTAATACCTAACAATAATCCTAATCCTATATAGAGGCAATGTGGAAAACACGGACGAGGGAAGTGATACTTATGCGGTGTCGCAGTGGTGAAATGCTGGGTGATGGTTGATCCCACGGCAGAACCAAGAGGCGTTGTGTTCACTGGTTGAGGCTTGGATCTCAACTGCCAATCCAGAAAACCAAGAGCTGGCTCAACACTTTCGGTTGAGTCGAAAGGGGCCGCGTGAATCCAACTTCGGGACAGTAGCGGGCTTCATGAAACGGTGACGTGGAAGGTTCACGAGACGGTGGCGTGGAAGGTTCACGAGTGACAAGAGAGGCGGAGAGGTGGCGAACGAGGTAACAAGCGGAGGAGGTGATGGTAGTAATGCATGTTACGGGCGGGCCGTAACATTTCCTCCCCCCTAAGACCTCCGTAATGGGCTCATGAAGGAGGTGAGACGGGAGATCTTGATAAGGCGTCGGCGATGATGTTGTCCACCCCCACCACCAGACACAGCACCTCGCAAAGGAAGAACCTGCAGAAGCTTGAAGCGCACATCGGAGGAGACGATGACGAGGAGGCGATACACGAGCCAGACAGCGGTGATGGTGGTGAGAGAGACCAGCCAGAACCAGATGAAAATGTAGATCTTCTCGTTGATGATGTTAACCGCCAGCACACACATGGTGTCGTGGGTCTCGATGGTTCCCGAAGGGCCGAACTTCCTGAAGGTGCACTTGGTGACTCTGGGAAGATGCGTGTCATGGGATCGATGCGCTTCTCGGGGTCCATGTCAGGGAAGTTGATGACCTCCGTGCCGTAGGTGAGGAAGGTGCCGCCCAGGAACAGGTCGGTGAAGTAGATGTTGCCTCCAAGTCCTGAGTTATGTAATTTATAGCCCTCTGGAAGGTGGCGGGAGCATTAGACAAGCCAAAGGGCATCACTGTGTATTGGTATAGTCCGAAGGGGTGATGAAGGCGGATATTATTTGGGCCTCGTCCGAGAGGGAATCTGGTAGTAACCTTTAAGCAAGTCTATAGTGGTTACAAATTTGGCTACTCCTATACTATCTATAAGGTCCTCTATCAAGGGCAATGGGTAGGAGTCTGGCACCGTCACTTTATTTAATTTCCTGTAGTCGGTGCAAAATCGACTACTACCATCTGGCTTAGATGTTAACAGGCAGGAGAAGCCCAGGAGATATACTAGGTTCTGCAAGGTGATGACAGAGCAGATAGTCTACCTCTTTTTTCATCAAGTCTCTTTTAATGGGTGAAATGCGATAGGCTGGTTGTCTTATAGGCTTGATGTCATTAGATGTTAATGTTATGTCATGTTGGATAGTATTACAAACTCCTGGAAGGTCACCTGTGATTTCAGAAAAGTCTAGCAATAACTTTTTAAGATCAGACTGTTGTGAAGGTGTTAAGGAAAGAAACACCTCATCAAGGTTGGACATGATTTGGCTGTTTGAGGGGCGTCCTTTAGGTGACGAGAAGAGGAATTCGATGTCGGACTCTTCCTCGGGGGGCACAGGACCAGACTCCTTCCTACCAGACATACAGGTACAGCGCGAGACAAGTCGTCCTCTGGTTCTCTGGAGTGGTAAGGTTTCATTAGATTAATATGAACAAGTTGGGAATCCTTACGACGGTCAGGAGTGTGGACCACATAATTTAATGGACTTAGTTTTTGAGCCACAACATAAGGTCCCATGAACTTACTGTGAAGAGCATTGCCTGGAGTGGGGAGAAAAAGTAAAACCTTGTCTCCTGGTTTGAAACTTCTCATGACAGATTTGGGAAGAGAATTCTGTTGCATTTTAGTTTGAGATTTGAGGAAGTTTGATTTAGCAAAAGATCTGACTTCACTGATTTTATTCTTAAGGTTACTGATGTAGTCAGACACACTGGGGCTTGAAGGAGTATTTTGAGTAAACCATTGATCCTTTAATATTTTGAGAGGCCCCCTGATCTGTCTACCATAGAGTAATTCAAAAGGGAGTAACCTAAAGAATCTTGAGGAGATTCTCTTAAAGCGAAGAGAAGGAAAGAAATACTTTCATCCCAGTCTCCTTGATGCTCCAAGCAATACTTCTTCATCATGGATTTTAATGTTTGGTGAAACCGCTCCAGACAGCCTTGGGATTGGGGTGGTAAGCCGAGGAGGTAACATGGTCGATGTTTAGCTCATTCACTATCTGTTGGAAAAAATGGCTAGTGAAATTGCTACCCTTGTCAGACTGAATTTGTTTTGGAATTCCTACCGAGGTGAAAAAATGTATTAGATGTTTTACAATGGTCTTTGATGTGATGTTCTTAAGAGGGAATGCTTCAGGGTACCTGGTAGTGGGATCCATGAGGGTTAACAAATACTGATTCCCTCGTTTGGTTTTGGGTAAGGGCCCTACGCAGTCTAGAATGATCTTTTCGAAGGGCTCCGTCTGAACTGGAATAGGCGTCAGAGGAGCTGGCACAAGGCGTTCGTTAGGCTTACCCACAATTTGACATATGTGACATGTTTTTACATAGTGTGACACATCCTTTTTCATTCCTGGCCAAAAAAATGTTGAAGAGCCTTCTTGTAGGTTTTTTGGATGCCTAGATGACCTGACAATCCATCATGAGCTAGTTCTATAATGGCTGGTCTTACAGACAAGGGATGACAACTTGATGTGTTTCTGACCAGGTGTCTAGTTGTTTCAGTTCAGGAGGTCTGTAGGCACGCATCAGGACTCCTTCCTGATAATAAAAACAAGGCAATTTAGACATATCCTTTGTCTCACTGGCCACATGTCTGATCTTAGCCAAAGTGAGATCCTGTTCCTGAGCATTAATCAAATTCTCCTTTGAAATGATGTTATTATACAAGTTGTCAGTAGAGGCAATCATTGGTGGAGGAGGTGATGAAAGGGCAGGGGACTTGGACTGAGACCTGGTGACTGCACACACTGGGAAGAAGTGAGGGATGTTTCGTCCAGGGTCTTAGTGGGACTTTCTGTTAAGGGAGAATCAAGAACAATTAAGTTTGGAACAGCCAAGTTACCCGCAAGATCATTACCCAGTACAAGATGTACCCCGGTACTGGCAGTTCACCAGGTTTAATGGCTACCTCAACCTCTCCTGAAATGAACGGGCACTGTAAGCTAATATTAGCCAAGGGATAGGAGAGCTGTGATTCGAGACCTGTAAGGATCACCTTCTCCCAGTGAAAGCCTGTTTGATGTTAGGGATGACATCTTCCCTTAAGATGGATTGGGCAGCACCTGTATCACGCAGAACCTTGATATTTATTGCCTTGTCTTTACCATCAGTCAGGGACACTTTACCTTGATACATGTACGAGTCATAAAGTTCTAGAGGAGAGTTGACAGGGTTAGCTAGGGCCACTGGTTTCTTGTTCTCAAATGTGTTAGGTCTAGGGGCCACAAAAGAAAATTGACGTTGAGAACCCTTGCAATTTGGGTGTCTACATTTCTGGATCGTGTGACCTGGCTTCTTACAGTATGTACACCAGGGGGAATTATATGCATTTGGCGAGAATCCGGTTGGCTTACCACCCGCGCCCCAAAACCTTCCCCAAAGGAGGACCTAACATTAGACAGTGAACCACGACCTCTACTACCCAGGGATCCCATCAACAAAGCAAACGCATCAGCCACTTTAGCGGCAGACATAAGATCACTCTCTCCCGTTCTTCCACATGCCTCAGAATATTAAATGGTAACTTGTTCTTCCATTCTTCCAGGACCATTAGATTGAGCAACTCCGAAAAGGTGGTAATGTTAAGGGCGGCTAACCATTTCTTAAATTGTCTTAGTTTCTCACTAGCGAATTCAACATAGGTGTGAGACTCTGGTTTCACATACTTTCGAAACTGCTGTCTGTATCCATCAGAAGTGATAGAGTAGGCGTCTAGAATGTTACCTTTGATCTCTTCATATTCTACCTCATCACTAAGGCCGTTGTATACCCTATAAGCTTTTCCTACTAGCTTAGGGACAAGGAGAGACACCCACTGATCCTTGGGCCATTTATTCCTATTAGCAATGCTCTCAAAAGCGCGAAATGACCCGTCAACATCAGATTCATCAAAAGGGGGAACTAGCGGAGCAGCTGTAGCAGGATTAAAGCTTGCTAACTGTTTCTTTATATCTATTTCTTCCCTCTAAACTTAGCGTCATTTCGTAGGGCTAACTCCTGAATTTCTAACTCTTTCTCCTGCCTTCTAAGTTGTAACTGAAATTCTCTCTCTTTTTTGCCTGTAGTTGCTTTGTGTTGCATTTGCCTGTAGTTGCATTTCTTTTTTCTTGTAGTTGCTTTGTTTTTCTGCCTGTAGTTGCATTTGTTTTTCATGCATCCGGTATTCTAGTTTAAGCTTCTCAATTTCCCATTGACTTATCCTACTCTTATCCTGTTCTTCCTGGGGACTGTGTATTATAGTCCTCGTAGAGGCTGACATGGGAGTTAACTCTTCTATGGCATTTCCTAGCAACTGACCTTCTTGCACTAGATGTTCAACAACTACATTCTTAATGACCTCTTTAGTCATCTGAGACGTGATGGGAACATCAAAATGTTTAGCGATGGTCTTCCATTGGTCCTTCTTTATATTAGCATATTTAAGTTGTTCCAGAGAAGGGTCGGCACAAAAATCTTCAACGTTAAACTGAGCGGAAGCCATATTAAATAGATGTTAAACCACAACAAAAAAAAATGATAAGCGAATTACTTAAGTGAGGAACTTGGCAGAGTGATAATAAAGGCAACCTTGAAATTACCTAGATTATACTTAAGTAAACACTTATGAGTACAATCACTAATGAGGGGTAAACTAGAGAGTTACGGCATTAAGAGGGATCCGGATTACTCTAGTTACGAGACTTGAGAGTGAGGAGCGAATTGTACTGAGACTTGTTATTGATAAGGAGGCGGATTAGTCTGAGAGACTAGTTAAAATGGCCGATTCTAACTAGCGAGAAAAATGATCCGCGAAGTGAGGGATTGAGGGTTCGCATGAACATATGATGATCCCAACACTTGGATAACACTTATTACACACCTGCCTATGTGCAAAAATAGAGATAAGTGCTATCGGTGAACACGCCTTTCTACCTGGTTTCCTGCTCTACCACTGCTATGCGATACCAATGAAAGTCACGAAGCACGTTTAACCCAAAAGGAGCCACTTGATCGCACAAAGGTAAATTTAAACCACACGCAGAGTAAGTCACAGAAAAAAACACATCAGAGTCACAACACCACAGAAACACAAGCAATCACAGAAAAAAGTCACTGGAAAAATGGAACACTGAACATGGGTTATAATGGTCCTGTCACGGTCGCCAATTGTTACGTTCACCGGTTAAACTGGTAAGATTGGCATCGGAGAGCCGGTGAACAATAACAATAAAAAAAAACACTGCAGGTTCAACTGGTGAGGAAATGCAAAGGGGTCACTTTAAAAGCTATTTTAATAACCCATAATGAAATTGACACATATATAACAAGAAACATGAAACACAGATATATAACATGAAACACAGGAAAATGACATACACATATACATATAACACAGTAATAAATACAACAATAAAGAACCCAACTTAATACCTAACAATAATCCTAATCCTATATAGAGGCAATGTGGAAAACACGGACGAGGGAAGTGATACTTATGCGGTGTCGCAGTGGTGAAATGCTGGGTGATGGTTGATCCCACGGCAGAACCAAGAGGCGTTGTGTTCACTGGTTGAGGCTTGGATCTCAACTGCCAATCCAGAAAACCAAGAGCTGGCTCAACACTTTCGGTTGAGTCGAAAGGGGCCGCGTGAATCCAACTTCGGGACAGTAGCGGGCTTCATGAAACGGTGACGTGGAAGGTTCACGAGACGGTGGCGTGGAAGGTTCACGAGACGGTGACGTGGAAGGGAGGCGGAGAGGTGGCGAACGAGGTAACAAGCGGAGGAGGTGATGGTAGTAATGCATGTTACGGGCGGGCATTACACAAGTACCAAATAGTCCTTACACGCAACTATACCGAGGTTAGAGAGAGGAAAAACAAAAATGCATTGGTCCAAGGTGACGATATATCCCTAACTCTGTATTGTGTATATGTATTTAGCTCCAGTTGCCACATTTCTTTTTTTACTGGATGAGGATGGCTAGAAATGTTCCTCACTTTATTCAACCTCTTCAGAACCAGGGTGCATATCTTTATTCATCCTGTTTACTATTTGGTGACTTTATACAGCGTCAAAACTTATATGACGATTAGAATAGTGACGACTCTAGCCATTAACCCCCTCAGTACTGGGAGGCATTTTTATCACGAGGTCAGAAGATTAATGGCCAGAGTCTTCACTGTTTTAATCTCTACATAAGTTTCTGAATCTGTATAAAATCATCTAATAGTAAGCAAAATAAATATTAAAACGTGTGTCATGGTACTGAAGGGCTTAATATTCTTACCTCCATAGACCCTTCATAACGTCAATAAAATCGTCTAATCATACGCAGAACTTAAGGTAAAAATACATCCTAGTAATGAAAAGGTTAATAACATAAAAATGACGAAGATTTGTTTTCCATTGCACCGAATTTTCTGTGTAAGTCAGCTGGTGAATCGAGTAGTTTTGTTTCTATATAATTGCTGACGCCACAGTTAAGGTTTCATTGCTTCACTGTTCCATTGTCTCACTACCTGTTATTGTTCGGCTCCTTGTTAAGGGATTTGCACTATTTTCGCTCCATAAGTGTATCTCGCCACGCACTTGTCTGCGACCAGACAGACTCGGCCTAGACACCGTGCTACAAACACGTGTCCTACGCTCTGTCCTTCACCCACCTCTGTGTGGACTTTTTGTACGCCCATCAGGCTTAGGTATTAGTCAAATAAAGTTAGGTTTCCCATTGTCCCGTGCTTTTAGCTTTGCTTTTTCACTGTCCTCTCACACCTACGGAGGATCCGCCTCAGTGAGCGTGCTTTTGGGGTGAATTAACACCGTCCGGCCCCCCTAGAGTGGTTTGGCAGGACAATCTGACATTAGGTAACTCCTCCCTGACCACCTCCCACTTGTGTCCCGCTCCCCTACTGCAGGAGGGGGGTGTACTCCCCTCCATGCCTGAATGACCTTCCTGCCCTCCCCCCAGGGAGGACACTGATAGACGACCCCCGACTGCCAGACTGGTTATTGACCCTCTAAAGCGACGTATGTGACTCTACATTCCAAGACGAACACCCGCCTGTCTACTGTTAATTCTTTTATAATAAAGAAGGTCATTGACTGTAACATAGGAAATGTCGTTAATGTGAAAAACTTGCTAGTGGTGATCTACTTGTTCAGACACTTAACGTAAATCAAGTTAAATCATTGTTGAAGCTCCGGTTCATTCATGACATCGAGATCGAGGCTTCGATTCCAGTGTCCATGAACTCGTGTCGGGGAGTCGCTTCCCACCGCGATTTTGTGGATATGGAACCGACCGAGATCGTCGATTGCATGACTGATCAGGATGTCATTGAGGCTCGGAAAATTACTAAAATGGTTGACGGTACAAGAAGGAGCACAGCATCAGTCATTCTCACCTTCAGTGCTGCTAAGTTGCCAGAGAGGATTCATGTAGGGTACGAGTCGGTTCCCGTTCGTCCCTACATTCCGAATCCTCTCCGTTGTTTCAAGTGCCAGCTTTATGGTCACCATGGTAACGCTTGTCGGTCTTCCCACGCTTACTGCGGTAGATGCGCAGGAGAGGGCCACTCTGTGGACCAGTGCACATCCTTGGTAGAGAAGTGCCGTAATTGTGAAGGTGCTCACTCCACTTTTTCACGCGATTGTCCCGCGTGGAAAGTGGAGAAAGAGGTCTGCACGGTTAAGGCTACTGAAGGATCTCTTACTATGAAGCAAGGATGCGAGTGAAGCAGACGCAGGCCGCGCCTGCTTCAAACGTCTCCTACGCTTCAACAGTAAGGGCTCCACCTAAGATGTGTACTGTTGCTATCCAGACTGACCTCAGCGACCTGCTGCCTGCTCCATCTACCACCACTGATTCCCCTTCAACCTCTGCCTCATCATCTGCTAAAACTACTACTACTACTACTAAAACCTCTACTCCTATAACTTCCTCTGCTCCATACCTGTCTGCTATTTCTCGTACTCCCAGTAAGGGTGAGAAGACAGACAAGTCTAATAAATTAAATTTAACAAAGCTTGAACGTCAACGCCCTTCTCATGTCGTCGCCGCTCCCGCGCCGTCGAGAAGGAGTTCACACGCTCGCTCCTCTCGACGAGCTCCGGGGAGTTAACAATTGATGAATCGATGGATGTCACCATTAGTAAGGGCCGGGAGAGGTCCCCCGGCAGCGCCTCTGAGCGCAAAAGGACTAAGAAAACGGCCGCCACCACAACTCTTAAGCCATAATGTTCAAGGTGTTACAGTGGAATTGCAGAAGTATTCGGAATAAAGATCCATATTTGTCACTTTTAGTGAACATACACAGGCCGTCCGTTATTTGTCTACAGGAAACGAGACTACAGGATCAGCCTGATCCTGCAGTGCTAAAACACTACCATCCGTATAGAAGATATGAGGGACACGGCGTTGCTATATACATACACAAAACACTGACACAAACAGAAGTGACGTTGAATACACCTCTGGAAGCGGTCGCGTGCAGGGTGAGATTCAACGACACGTATCTGGCTATCTGTTCCCTCTACTTGCCTCCCAATACCTCCATTGTTGATGATGACATTACATCTCTTATTAGCCAGCTTCCGGGCAACAGGCTAGTTGTTGGCGACTTTAACGCCCATCATCAACAATGGGGAAGTGAGAGGTCAAGTGTACGTGGGGAGCAGATAGTAAACATTTTATTACAGACAAACCTCTGTCTTCTGAACGATGGAAGTGCGACTCGTGTAGATGATCGAACTGGTAACGCGTCTGCCATTGATCTGTCGACATGACATGGCGACACAGTATCCTCATGAAACTCTACGCTCATGGCTTTAGAGGTAACTTGCCCATTTTTGTTTATAATTTTCTTCAGGACAGAACATTTTCTTTCAAACTTCCTGGTAACGTAATCTCGGACGTTTTCGTCCAGGAGAACGGGGTGCCGCAGGGTAGTGTTCTTAGTCCCATTTTATTTTGTATAATGATTAATGATATTCTGTCAACAACTCCCGTCCCCAGGAATCTTAAATACTCATTGTACGCCGACGATTGTGCGTTATGGCACTCCTCGCCTAACGCACAATTCTCGGCGGGGCGGATTCAGGATGCTCTTGATTCCGTCCAGCATTGGGCCTCACTGTGGGGATTTAAGTTTTCCGTTGCTAAGTGTATCGGTGTTGTTTTCACTAGACGTAACGTACCTGATTTGCAAATAACTCTTCAAGGCCAACCGATACCGTTTCAAAATTCAGTCAAGTTCTTGGGTCTGCATTTTGATAGCAGACTCAATTGGAAGACTCATGTTAATGAATTGCTCATTCGTTGTCGTAAAAGATCAATGTCCTCAAATACCTTTCTGGTACTTCATGGGGAGCAGACAGAAAATCTTTATTAATGGTGTACAAGTCCTTAATTCGTTCTCATTTAGACTATGGCTCACTGGTGTATGGGTCTGCGTCGGAACCAACACTGAGGAGATTGGATGTACTGCAGAATGAATGTGTGCGAATGTGTCTTGGAGCCCTGCGCTGCACTCGTGTGGCGCGGATGGAGGTTGAGGCCAATACACCACCGCTACAACTACGTCGCGACGCCCTCCTTTTATCCCATGGGATAAAAGCGGCTCGGAAAGCTCCCTCGGTAACACAGCAAACAAGATTATATGGCAGCACCACCACCTCCACAATGCGGTCCGCCGTCCAGTCTCAGTCAGACTACACACGCTCTGCCAGCAAACGGGCGTGAGACTGGACGATGCGGACCAGCTCGTGCTGCCCACCCTTCCCCCATGGAAACTTCCCACCACCACCTTCAACATCAACTGGCTTCAGGGGAAGAAGGCTGTGGTTACCGAGGTGGAGCTCCAACACCACTTCCGAGCCCTCGTCGCTGGCCTCCCTCCATCCCTACATCTCTACACAGACGGCTCCAAGACAGGTGAATGTGTGGGTGCAAGTGTGTGGTCGTGTGAATGTGCCCTCAGGTTCCGGCTGCCTACCCATACATCGGTGTTTTCTGCTGAAATTTTTGCTATTGACAAAGCCATAGATTATGCTTTAAATTCACTTCATAATTCAATTGTCATTTTTTCGGACTCTATGTCAGCCCTTCAGGCAATAGAGTCCGGCCGCACGGATACAAATGAAATCCAGGGCAACATCATTAATAAGCTGAATTCATGTCATAAATCCTTCTCACTGGTTTGGGTGCCTGGACATTCCAGTATACGCGGGAATGAACAGGCTGACATGCTAGCTCGGTCTGCTGCAGAGCTCGAGGGAGCGTGGAACCTCCGTCGGGATCTGCAGTCATGTCTCTCAGTTGTTAAATCATCAGCAAAACTCCTGTGGCAGAGTCACTGGGACAACCTCCACCTCCACACCACCAAACCCATCCTGGGCGAGTGGGCCTCCTCCAATCGCCCCACAAGGCGGGAGGAGGTGGTCCTCGCACGCCTCAGGATGGGCTGCACCCTCCCCACCCACATGCTCCCCTACATAGCCAACGCCTTCCCACCACAGTGTTCCAGCTGTAATGTCACTCTCTCTGTCGAGCACATCCTGCTTCACTGTGTGCGTTATCGTGAGGAGAGGCGGCCCTTGGCGGCGTATTGCCGGGGTCGCGGCCTCCCGCTAACGCAAACCACCCTCCTGGGTGATGAACACCCGGATGTGGTCGATAGACTGATGATTTACCTGACTGAGGCCAATTTAATCAGAGAGTTGTGATTTATGTGTATATATTATGTTATTTATTCTATGTATTTATTCTATATATTTATGTAAATAAAAGTATGAAAGTGTGTATGTTTCCAATTTTGCGTGATCTAATGTGAATGTTTTCCCTTCATGTATATATGCAATACGTAGTGATACTACGTAGCCACCCTGTGTGATTGTGATTTATCCCCCCTCCCCATGCCCTGACAAAGGACAATAGTTTTGAGATAGGTATAGGATCCCTGTGTGAATGAAGCGTGCATGAGAATGTGTGAAGATACTTAATGTTAAGATATTAAAACAAAAAACAAAAATTATATAAATAAAATAAATAAATAAATAAAACCAATAAAAAACTGTATATATGTTAAAACAAAATAAAAGGCTTTATTTTAAAAGAAATGTAAGTTAAAAAAAAAGTTAAAAAATAAATAAATGGCCTAATACCCAAGACAGGGTGATGGCAAAAAAAAAAAAAAAAAACTTGTCTACATCTCACCTCCGTCCGTCTCCTTTGCTTTCGTGTTTCTTACTGCCTGATATATTTATTGACTGTAAATCTGCCTGTATTCCTTAAAAATGCCAATAAACTATGCTTACATAAACTATACGTACTGCCGCCTCCTCATCTCCGCCTGTCTTCTTTTTTTTTTTTTTTTTGCTTTTATGTCAGTGGAGAAAACAACAGCTGCCGTAAGTTTCCCGCCACCGCCTAGCCATGTCCTCTGTGATGCTCGGAAATAAAGTATGAACAGAAAAAGGAACAGTAGTAATCTTATTTAAGAAAGAAAGTAATTATAGTTAGTTAAGGTTAGGTAAAGGTTAGGTTAGGTGAAGTCCGAAATAGAAACAAAAGCATTTCATATTTTGTTAATCTCTTCGTTATTTTTCCTATTACTTTTTTTCATGTTACTTTCTTTCCTGTTGCTTTCTGTCCTGCACTCGCTCTCTGTGACTGCAGCCTGGACTACCCCGAAACATTGAGCCCAGCACTGTTTGACTAAGAAGCTGAAGTGTTATTTGTTACTCTTTCTGCTGTTGTTGCTATTGTTGGCATCATCACATCAGTCACACTTAATGCTTAATACTGAGGGTGAAAATGACGAAAGGAGACAAGAGACGTTTAGTCAAAGCTGTGTGTGTGTGTGTGTGTGAGAGAGAGAGAGAGAGAAAGAAAGTGTGTGTGTGTGTGAGTCAGTCCTAGTCTCTCTCTCTCTCTCTCTCTCTCTCTCTCTCTCTCTCTCTCTCTCTCTCTCTCTCTCTCTCTCTCTCTCTCTCTTGATTGTCTCCAAAACCTTAGAGACAAACTTGGTCCGAACAGTAATTAGGCAACAAGTTAAGTCCTTTAATTGCCGCTAATTATTATCACAATGTTATCTCCTGCCGCCCTAAATGTTCACCCTCTTCCGCCCCGCTCGCCCTCCTCCTCCTCCTCCTCCTCCTCCTCCTCCTCCTCCTCCTCGACTGTCTTCTTTACCTCTTTTCAAACTCTCCTCTTTAGTATTCAGTTTTGGCATCATTCTCCTTGTCCTCCTCCACCTCCTCCACCTCCTCCTCCTCCTCCTCCTCCTCCTCCTCCTCCTCCTCCTCCTCCTCCTCCTCCTCCTCCTCCTCCTCTTCCTCCTTCTCCTCCTCCTCTTTTTTCGTTTTCCTCACTTGTTTTCACACTCGTCATTTGCATGTTGCCCAAACCTCCCGCTATCAGCTTCCTCTTCTTGTATTTTACGGGTTTTTTTTTTTCTCTCTCTCTCCCTCTCTCTCTCTTTACTTCCCCTCATTTATCTCCTCCTTGCCTCAACACTTCTCTCAACTGACTATTTATTTCTCTGTCTATCCTTTCTTTCTCATTTCCTGAAGAATATATGGGTCATAGACAACTGTTCTCAGGGAACACGGAAGACATTGGTTCGTAAACGCTTTGCTCTCTAGCCACGATTGTTCTCGAAGGCCAAAGAGATGATTAGCCAAACCAAGAGTTTCTCCTGCTCATTGTCAGTCTATATCCATAAATACACCATTTAAAACTTGTGTCACTTCAACTAGAGGCTTTTTTTTTAATTGAAGTGAAGATGCATCGCAGAATATTATTAACACTTTGCCGAACTGTCATTAACATTATTGAAACCTTGACAGACTATATCTAACATTATGGAGACCTTACCAAACTATCACTACTGTTATAAAAACCTTTTGCAAACTATCGCTAAGACCTTGTCAAACTATCAGCAACTTTATAAAGACCACTGACATTATGAAAACCTTGCCAAACTATCACTAACTTTATAAAAACCTTGCCAAACTATCACTAACTTTATACAAACTTTGCCAAACTATCACTAACTTTATACAAACTTTGCCAAACTATCACTAACTTTATAAAAACCTTGCCAAACTATCACTAATTTTATAAAAACCTTGCCAAACTATCACTAACTTTATACAAACTTTGCCAAACTATCACTAACTTTATAAAAACCTTGCCAAACTATCACTAACTTTATAAAAACTTTGCCAAACTATCACTAACTTTATACAAACTTTGCCAAACTATCACTAACTTTATAAAAACCTTGCCAAACTATCACTAACTTTATAAAAACTTTGCCAAACTATCACTAATTTTATACAAACTTTGCCAAACTATCACTAACTTATACAAACTTTGCCAAACTATCACTAACTTTATAAAAACCTTGCCAAACTATCACTGATTTTATAAAAACCTTACCAAACTATCACTTTATAAAAACCTTGCTAAGCTATCACTAACTTTATAAAAACCTTGCCAAACTATCACTAACTTTATAAAAAAAAAATCCTTGCCAATCTGTCACTATAAAAACCTTGCTAAAACTATTCATAACATTGTAAAAACCTTGCCAAACAATATCTAACTTCATGGAAATCTTACCAAACTATCACCAGCATCATAAATACACCTTTGAAAAGTGAGGTAAATTTGTGTAAGACAAGTTAGCGTTCGGGAAAGCATAAAAAAAAAAAGCATTCTCATCACTATTATTTATACTGTAGATGTAAAAAAAAAAAACAGAATAATGAACACAGTAGTACTAAAGGTTTGATAAGAAATAATGAGCTACTTAATCCCATTGTAAATTGTCTCTTTAACTTTGAAAAATTCACTTAGACGTTTTTTTTCTTAACTCTTCTGGGACTGACACCTTCAATGGGCCTTTTGCTGTGCATTTTTGTAGCCCGTGGCCAGAACCCTCCTACTTGAAGAAAGGGGAGAAAAAGAGGTGAGATGTAAAAGACAGAAGGTAATTGAAGATACTGGTACGACACTGGAGAGCTACTGGGTACTGATGAAGGCGAGGAAGAAAAGTATGTCCTACACCAAAGAAGAAGAGAAAATAAAGAAATCTATTGTTCACCGAAAAGAAGGAAAAGAAGAAGAAAAAGAAAAAGACGAAGAAGGAGAAGAAGAAGAAGAAGAAGAAGAGTCTATCATGTACTAGAAAATATTAGAAGTCTATAGTCCACAAAGAAGAGAAGAGGAAGGTCCTAACGCGCGTCAAGAAGAAGAAGAAGACCAAGAAAAGATGATAAGAAGCTGGATGATGGAAATGGGAGAGACACAGGAAATGAGGATCTTTATTTTTGCTCTTCCTGAGACTTAAAGAAAAATTGGTGACCGGCGAGATGGAAGAAAGACCATTATAGTCGAAAAATAGGCACCGTAGAAAAATATAAAGGTTATGAATAATAATTCAAGGACTGGCTTGAAATAAAAAATGGATACATCATAAAGGAGAATTAATAGTACAAAACACTATTAGATTACATTAACACAGAGCGCCAATGAAAGCGCCTTCTTGTAGATCAAATGGATAAAGTGACTCGGATCAACTTTAATTCAAAATTGCAGTTATTTAAATGAAATGTCGCCACGTTACCAAGGGTGGAAGAAGAGCGAGTGGCAGCGGGACACGTGACCACTTGGTTCCAGCGCCTCGCTCCCTGGTCCGTGTGGCTGGCACTCCTCCTTCATAACTTTGAATATATGTTACTTGAATATTAAAAATAATTAGCATTCACTTCCGCGGGGGATGTGCTCATCAGACATCTGCGTCCACATCCGCAATTATTTTTCTCTAGTACTCATTCTCATCCGCATACGCAACTTTAAAAAGTTAATATCCGTATCCACGGGTCCACATTGTTATACACCCGATACATCTCCAGTGTGTACCTTGTTTGTGTGCGTGCCGTGACCGTAACGGCGAGCGGGAATGTTTTATTATTACTAGTGGTGGTGGAAGTAGTAGAAGTATAGTAGTAGTAATAGTAGTAGTAGTAGTAGTAGTAGTAGTAGTAGTAGTAGTAGTAGCAGTATTCTACAAGTAGCAATAATACATCAACATTCACAATACTACCAGTAGTAGTAATAGTAGTAGTAGTAGTAGTAGTAGTAGTAATAATAGTAGTAGTAGTAGCAGTATTCTACAAGTAGCAATAATACATCAACATTCACAATACCACAACAGTACAAAAGAAAGGAAACTAATATTAATACAGCAGCTATGAGCGACAGTACTCTCTCTCTCTCTCTCTCTCTCTCTCTCTC
>NC_059267.1:11772458-11777458 GCF_017591435.1 Portunus trituberculatus
GACTGTTTTCAAAGGCCACAGAGATAATTAATCGGGTTTTCATCTGTTTTCCTTATTGGAGCTATAGATTCATTTTGCCTTCTACTAGACTCATGGAAATATCCTTGAAAATTTAGAGTAACTTGCGCTAGAGTTTGTTAGACTATCACAAAAACAGCTTCGAAAACAACCATTATTATTTTTCTACAGGTACCCTTGTTGAAATATCACCAGCATCAAGAAAATACACTTGAAAATTCTACAGCTTCCAGTACAGTCTGCTAAACTCTCACTAGCATCATGATGACACCTTTGAATACTCCTATTACATTGTACTTCACCCGGTTATAAATCTTGCTAGCTAATAGTTTTATTATTATCATTATTTTATTATTATTATTATTATTATTATTATTAACACTCATCTTTACTTTTACCACGTGCCTTCTTGCATTAGATTTTAAAATGTTGCTTTGTATCATCAAATAACATTATTATTAGTTTTATTATTATTATTTTTATCATCATTATTATTATCATTGTTATTATTATTATTGTTATTATTATTATTATTATTATTATTATTATTATTATTATTATTATTATTATTATCATTATTATTATTATCTACTTTTTAGTGGATATGTTGGGTGCGAGATCATCACCAGACGTTCATTATATTGTTTTTCGATTAAATCCTTCTTTATTCTTAGCTGTTTGTCCTGCTTTTGTGTACATGTTATTGACAGATACACTTTACACTCTTCCAGGTCGCTTCTTTCTTCTCTGTCTTGGCTACAAAGGAGAAGCACAAGGTAGTTAACTGAGCCCCGACCCTCGCCACCTTGCTCAGAACAGCAGCGTTACCCAGGTAAAAGCGTATGCATCCATTTTCTGTAGGATAGATTGACAAAAAACTAATATTTTCTAGGGTAAAATAATTCATTCTTTTTATTATTGTGATTGCTGTGTGATTTCTCTTCATGGTGAATTAAAAGTAATATTCTGAAGAACATTCGGGGAAGTATGAGGAGGAAGATGAGAAAGAGTTAGTGACGGGCAGAATAAAGTAGAGTAAGGAAAGAAAAACGCCAAGGCAGCTCTGCATGATGTTTCCTTTGACCCTCCACACTGTTGATTGCTTTTCTGCTGTCCACTTCCTGTTAATCGCAATCGGTAATCCATGAAGAACTACTAAAAAGTACATCAATAAAGTGTTCGCCAGTTAGGAGGAATCAGAAAATAAAATAGAGGATGATTGGACACTGAGTTGGATGGGCGGGAAGCAGCTGGGAAGGCTACCATTGCGGACACACCTGTATTGAGGTTTATGTGCGAGAAACCTGAATGTAGGTGAGTGCTTTCAAGAAACACGGAAGCCGGCAACAGAAGAAGCACCTCTACCCACTGACGGTGCCGTGTACATTACATTGACCTGGCTATATTCTAGATACGAGCGTTAAGTGTGGGAATGAGATAGACAAGTGGGAGTGAGCGTGAGATGGGAGGAGCATGGAGTGTGAGGTAAAGCAGGTGGAACAGAACGACCGCTGTCTCCATGCTTGCTTCTTCAAATGTTCAGAGGCTACACAGAGACATTTCCAGAGGCTGAGAGGATTGCATTAGGAGAACTAGGACTTGAAGAGATGGAAGAGGGGGAGGAAGGAGAAAAATTGAAATAAAGGGATAACGTGTGTCTGAGAGAGAGAGAGAGAGAGAGAGAGAGAGAGAGAGAGAGATGGGTGGGGGAGATGGAAGAGGGAGGAAGGAGAAAAATTGAAATAAAAGGATAACGTGTGTCTGAGAGAGAGAGAGAGAGAGAGAGAGAGAGAGAGAGAGAGAGAGAGAGAGAGAGAGGCGGGGGGAAGGGGGGACTGTAGTTTTATTTATGTATACCAGGAATTCATATAGGTTTACTGAAATATATCCAGATAATTCAGCGTTTAATCATGACTGGAATAAACAGGCTCTATTAGAAATCACCCGTTTTTTTTTTTTAAGTGTTCTCATGATTCCAGTGACAATTCATGAAAACCTGACTAACTATCTCTGTGGTCTTTAAAAACAGCCCTGATGAGAGAACACAGCGTTTTGAAATGTTGCACCAGTGTTATTCATCACAGCGAAGGACTTCAGAATTGTGTTGTGAGTGAATAAACTCTTTACACGAGCGTCCACTCATTGAGGTCTTGTCATAATGTACGGACAGATCACGGCTTTACACACACACACACACACACACACACACAGAGAGAGACAAAGTGACCTAGATGTTACAGAAGCTAAGAATGAACATCGTGAGGCGCTGTCCTGTTTGAATAGTGTTCGTTTATCCATATTATTGTTGTTGTTATTGTTATTATTATTGTTATTGTTATTATTATTATTATTATTATTATTATTATTATTATTATTATTATCATTATTATTATTATTATTATTATTATTATTATTGTTGTTTTTTTATTATTATTATTATTATTATTATTATTATTATTATTATTATTATTATTATTATTATTGTTATTATTATTATTATTATTATTGTTATCAATGTTTTGTTATTTTCAGTATTTTCGTGTAATGAAACAACCGCTCGTGTTGTGTTATGTATTTTTTATCTATTTTCTATATATATATATATATATATGTTATATTATGTATATATATTTATCTATTTTCTTATATATATATATATATATATATATATATATATATATATATATATATATATATATATATATATGTAAGAACATAAGACCATAAGAAAGGAGGGAAGCTGCAAGAGGCCGCCAGTCCTATGCGAGGCAGTCCCAGTGTGCTTAATCTACCTAATTCCATCTATCTTCCCCATCCATGAATTTATCTAACCTTCTTTTAAAGCTCCCTATTGACTCAGCCCTGACTACCTGCCCACTGAGACTGTTCCACTCATCAACCACTCTGTTTGAAAACCAGTTCCTTCCCATTTCCTTCCTAAACCTGAATTTTTCAAGTTTAAACCCATTATTTCTGGTTCTGTCCCGCTACTGATCCTAAGAACTACATTCATGTCCCCTCTGTTAAAACCCTTATACCACTTAAATACTTCTATCAGGTCTCCTCTTAACCTACGTCTCTCTAAGGAATGCAGATTAAGTTTTTTCAGTCTCTCTTCATAGGGTATATCCTTCATTCCCTGTATCCTTTTAGTCATCCTCCTTTGCACTGACTCCAATAGAGCTATGTCCTTCCTGTAATGTGGGGACCAGAATTGTACCGCATAGTCAAGATGTGGCCTGACCAGCGCCAAGTATAATTTTAGTATTACTTCAGGGCTCCTGCTTTTAACACTTCTAAAAATGAACCCTAATACTCTATTCGCGTTATTTCTTGCCTCAATACATTGCTTCCTTGTACCGAGATCAGAGCTAACTATGACTCCTAAATCTTTTTCATACTTGGAACTTCCTAGTGCCACGTTATCTATCGTGTACCTATTGCTTGGATTATCTCTACCTACTCTCAGTACCCTGCACTTGTTAATATTGAACTGCATTAGCCATATATCTGTCCATTCTTTCATCCTATCCAAGTTAGCCTGCAAAGCCTTGGCATCTGAACCGCTTGGATTATCTCTACCTACGCTCAGTACCCTGCACTTTTTTTTTTTTTTTTTTTTTTACGTAGGGAAGAGGGCCAGCAAAAAAAAAAGAAAGTTAAAAAAGGCCCACTTGAGTGCTGGCTCTCTAAAAAGTGCAAAAAGTGTCAAAACCGTCAGCCAGAATTAGAGGAGCAAATGCCTCGATACCTCCCTCTTAAAAGAAGACAACTTGTAGGAATTCGGAAATACAGATGCAGGGAGGAAGTTCCAGAGTTTACCAGTGAAAGGGATGAATGATTGAGCGTACTGGTTAACTCTTGCATTTGAGAGTTGGACAGAATAGGGATGAGAGGAAGATGAAAGCCTTGTGCAGCGAGGCCGCAGGAGAAGGGGAGGCATGCAGTTAGCAAGATCAGTAGAACAGTTACCATGAAAATAGCGATAAAAGATAGAAAGGGATGCAACATTTCGGCGGTGAGAAAGAGACTGAAGACAGTTAGTGAGAGGAGGGGGAGTTGATCAGACGAAGAGCTTGTTAATATTGAACTGCATTAGCCATCTATCTGTCCATTCTTTCTTCCTATCCAAGTGAGCCTGCAAAGCCTTGGCATCTGAATCGGACCTAATTAATCTACCTATCTTTGTGTCGTCCGCAAATTTACTGATATCACTATTAATTCCACTATCCAAGTCGTTGATATATATTAGAAATAATAATGGCCCTAAAACTAATCCCTGTGGCACCCCACTAACTACTTTCCCCAACTCGGAATTAGATCCATGAATTACTACCCTTTGTCGCCTGTCGTCTAATCACTCTTTAATCCAGCCTAATATTCTACCCTCTATACCGTGTGCTTTAACCTTTTTAAGAGCCTCTGGTGAGGTACCTTGTCAAAGGCTTTACTGAAATCTAAGTATAGAATGTCATAATTATCACCTTTATCTGCCGCCTCATAAACCCTACTGAAAAAGCTCAACAAGTTTGTAAGACACGACTTCCCCTTCGTAAATCCATGATGTGTGTGATTTATCAAGCCGTGTTTGTCTAGGTGTTCCCTAATGTTTTTCGCTATTATTGACTCCATTAGTTTACCCACAACTGAAGTTAAGCTGACAGGCCTGTAATTAGACATTAGAGTTTTATCCCCTTTCTTAAATATGGGAACCACATTAGCTTCTCTCCACATTATCGGTACCTCACCTGACTCAAGTGACATCCTAAATAGTACCGCTAGAGGCTCGCTGAGGACTTCCTTGCATTCCTTTAGAACTCTTGGATATACTTCATCAGGTCCTGGTGACTTGAATTTTTTTTAGTTTATCTATCTCCTGTTCTACCATCGCCTTAGTTGTATGAATATCTGGCACCTTTCACTATCTTCTTCCCTAAATACTTCTTCGCTATCTGGGAATTCCTGTGTGTTCTCTTGGGTGA
>NC_059267.1:11784958-11829958 GCF_017591435.1 Portunus trituberculatus
ATATGAGGCAATGACACGCAACTTTCAAACACCAAGGAAGGCAAACACAGCGAGTCAAACACACACACACACACACACACACACACACACACACACACACACACACACACACACACACACACACACACACACTCTCTCTCTCTCTCTCTCTCTCTCTCTCTCTCTCTCTCTCTCTCTCTCTCTCTCTCTCTCTCTCTCTCTCTCTCTCTCTCTCTCTCTCTCATTGTTTCCGTTGTCAATGTTAGATATTTGCTTTTCCTACATACTCATGCTTAAAAAATTGTGTGTCTGCTGAGATAAGGCATCATTGCATTTTCGTAGCCGTAGTAGTGCGTAGTAGTAGTTGTTGTTTTAGCTGCATTCCTTGTTATAGTGAATTGCGACTTTGGAAATTAGTATGTAGTTTAGGAAAGTTAGCATCAAGTTATCAGATGTTCATTTTATTCTTTTTGTTCGTCTTGTTCGTATTTTTTTTTTTTTATTTTATTTTTTTATTTTATTTTCTATTGCAATCGGTGGTTTTACTGTTTCCACTTTCTCTTTCGCATTCAGTACTCTCAGTCAGATCTCGTTTGCAACACTATGTATTGGCTGAGTGAAAGTAAACACCAGTGTTTCATTTTTCCTCTTTATGGTGTCTTCTTATATTTCAAGCATTACATTTATGTCACGAGTGACAGTCTTACAAATAAAGGAACAGAATTACTGAGGAAATCAAAGATATTTCTCAAGGAAAAGGCGTATAATATAAATTAAGAAAATCAGTTTATATTTTTCTACCTCCTTTACATAAATCATGTTTTGTGCAAAGTGCATACACTAGTTCAAGCAAGAGTAACAACAACAATAACATCAACAACACCAAAATGTCACAGCAACACCAGGTATCGTCACGTCAGATCAATTCCTGTGCTACTTGAGTGTCTGACGAGACAATGTAACCCGATCACCTCACCGTGCCTCAACCCTCATTGATGTAGCGGTAAGACTTACACTCTGTCAGTCAGTCAGTCAGTCAGTCAGTCAGTTACTCAATCCCGGGTCCTTGATGGAACTCGAGGCACGTCCATGACACGCTGCTGGCGCTTGTACCACCACACTCACTGTCATCACCACTTCACCATACTTCTATCAGTCACCACCGCACCACACCACGCTACCAACCCACCGCTCTCGCCACCACAAGTCGTCTAGAGTCGTCAGCATCGTCAGGTCACTCACACAGCCAGGTCGTCCTGCAGCAGAGAGGCCCCCCTCACTCAGCACCTACGGCACAAAATGGCCGCAGGTCGGGAAGCCTTTTGGTACTGGAGGCACGTCCTCGCGGGTGCCCACGTGCAGGACACCCACCATGCCCATCTCAGAGTGGTCCACCAGATGGCAGTGCATCGCCCACCAGCCTGCAGGAGAAGGTTGTGGTAGATCAGCAGGTCATTAGTGCTAAGGGAAGAGAGTGTAACAGGATAGGAAAGGTTCAGAGAGAGAACAGGATAGGCAGAGTCTGATGAGGCAGGATGCTTTAGAGCTGGATGAGACGGATTGATAGAGGATAGGGCAGCATTGGACAAAGTCGAGTAGGGCAGTGTATGGTAATGACAAGACAGAGCAGTGTGGGCCAGGTTCAAAGTAGAAAAGGAACAAAGTAGATTGGGTAGAGTGAGCCAGGTCAGGGCTGGGCAGGGGTGTGACTCACCTGGGTTGTCAGCGGTGAACCTGACAATGGTGTACCCTCCATGGGGAATATTGACTGTGTCCTTCTCCACGGCGTCTTCGTAGCGCCTCTTGATGTGCCCAGCCTCGTCCAGCGCCTGCACCTCAGCTACGGACGTCTGGCTGCGGGAGTGACAGGAGCGTGAGAGCATGGTGGCGGCAGGGGCATAGCAAGGATGATGTGGTCACGACATTTAGCGTATATAATCAGCAAAGGACGAGAAGTAGCGGCCTTAGAGTTGTTATAGTTCGATTTAGAAAGTAGACAGAAGCAACTTGTTCCAAGCTTGGTATAGTTAGATTTGAAAGGAAGGTAGAAAAATGTGATTTGAGCTATACTGTACATACTTAGATTTGAAAGAAAGACAGAGAAACTTTAATTCAAGTTGCAAAAAGGACCACTGAAAAAAAAAATCCACTAAAAAAAGACCAGCTGAGCCTGAAAATAGGTCCACTAAAAGAAAGGTCCAATAAATAAGGCCTATTGAAAAAGGTTCACTGAGAAAATGCTCTCTGCAAAAAAAAGTCCACGTGATAGAAGCATCAAGAGCACACTCATTGAAGACAGCGCCACAAGTCATGGTGAGAGAACAGAACGTTTCAGAATACAAGCCCTTGACTCACTCTCCGAGCTGTCCCATGGCCACCACGCGGAAGTTTTTGCCGTGCAGGTGGAAGGGGTGGCTGGAGTTGATGAAATTGCCCTCGTCAATCAGTACGAACTCCACCTTGTCCCCGAGCTCCGCCTCGAGCACGTAGGTGCAGGCGCAGTAGTCCCCGTCACACGGCGGCTCCTGCGGAACACCCAACACACACACACACACACACACGTTAAAAAAGGATCCTTATTATGGAATACTTTTGCGCGGCACCTTTTTTAGTTTGAAAAGGCACAGGTTCTGTTTTTTTTTTTTTTCTATTTTAGTGACAGATTAATAAGATTTTACGTTATCAACATGAGAAACACTTAAGAACCCAGCTAATCATCTCTGTTGTCTATGAAAATTGTCGTGGCGAGAGAGCAAATCGTCTCAGGGAGTGACACTATAATTGATCCCAAGCCTCGCGCAACCTCCGCCAAGACTGCATCTCAGGGATTAGTGCTTTCACTCCCACTGGTGCATCGTCCTTGATTACAAACTTTGATATTTTTTTCATTGCACAGGCAGCTCTAAAGCATTTAACATATTTGAAAATCTATATATTTTTTTCCTTTCAGGTAGGTGTTCTTTAAGAAACTGTACAGTGTTTTTAATAGTTGTTGCTTGTCATGGTGAAGGGATTAAGGACAACCCACGAACTGTACATGTGTGGTGCCGTGGCCCTCGCCTAAGTCACGATGCTGCACAACACAAACACAGGCGTCTTTCTTTGCGCATCACAGTGCTCTGTACTCTTGCTAGTAATTAATGTTGAGAGAGAGAGAGAGAGAGAGAGAGAGAGAGAGAGAGAGTTCAGAACTTGAAAACTTATAGAAAAATATCTCCGCTTTTCACTAACAAACCTTCACAGTAAAACAGAGAATGAAGCTTTCAAATCACTGGATCAGATTCGTGAACAGAACAAAGTGTTTCAAAATACCAGATTCGAAATGTATTTGATGTGCTAAAAAAAATAAATAAATAAAAGCTGGCAAGGATAAATCTTTGCCTTTCATTAACTAAATCACATGACAAAAGGATAATTTTGAATACTGCTATAAGGAATCTTACTGGGAAATGTCTTCGCCTCCTCAGTGACTATAAACTATGATGATAAAAGTGAACCACGTTTCAAAATACTGGATTAAAATGATATTTGGTATTCTGAGATAAGAAAAGCTACGGGAAAACCTCTTCTCTCCTTACTGACACCGCATCACTATCACGCTTACCTCGCCGTACAGACACACGGTGGGCTGCGGGTCGTCGGGCTGGGAGAGCGGCGGTGAGGGAGGGTAGATGAAGGTGATGCCGTTCACTTGAGGTGTTGGTATCTGGAACTTCGGTGGGACTGTATGGGGAGGAGTTAAGTTAAGTTAGGTTAGGTTAAGGTTAAGATTAAGGTTAGAAAGAGAAAATAACTTGGAAGAACAAGAACACATGAGTTTTAAGATATCTATCCTATATTCTTTCAACTAATTCTATCGCCTCTGATCGGGACCTGGCATCTCAGTGGTCCTTTTTATTCAATAATTTTTGTTGCTCTTGACCAGTTTTCCCCTCTTACGTGAAAAATGGTATATTATCTACCTGGCGACTGGCGAGAAAGGTGAAGATAAGAAAAATAGCAAGCTTAGTGAGTGTGGGAGGAGTGGTAAGAAGGCACAGGAGGAGTCAGCGCGTGCTCACCCCTGTTGTATGGGTATAGCTCAGGGTTGAAGAAGGGAGTGGCGTTGACAGCGTTGAAGTTGAAGGCGAGGTAGAACTTCTTGTCCACTTTCTCGTCCAAGACGAAGGGCTGCAGGGAGCTCATCGAAACCATGCTGACCAGGTTCGGGGCGTAAGGGTCAGGCTTCAGGGGGTTCACAGTCTGCCACAGAAAACGGGAAGAGGGAATAATTAACACAAGTACAATCACGGGTACTAAATCTGTCAACTTTCCAGTACTGAGACGCACTTTGTTACCATGAGTTTTGAGCGTGATTAGACCATTTTATTTACATTAAGAAGGGTTCATGGAGGTGAGAAGATTAAAGGCCACAGTCTTCATTATTTTAATCCCCACATAAGTTTCTAAAGTTGTATAAAGTCACCAAATAGTAACCAGAATGAATATGAAAACGCGTCACGCTACTGAAGGAATTAACACGTTCAGTCTGTTTCCACTGTTTGTGCCTTTATTTCCCTCCTCTTTTCCTTAATCGAATTTCATTTTGGTATCTCTGTAATGCGTTCCCTTTTTTTCCTGTAATTATTTATCCTTTTTTATTATCTCATTGTATTTGTTGTTTTTTTTCATTATATTTCGTACATTTATTCCCCCCTCCGTTACGTGTTCAGCATATCTGTTTTCTGTGGAGTGAGTGATTCTAAATGGTCTTGTCTGTCTTCATAAAGCTGCGATGACGAAGCACTCTCATTCTTCTTAGGAGAGAATACACGTAACACACACACACACACACACACACACACACACACACACACACACACACACACAGCTATGAACAAATGCTTCCCTCACCACGCCTATGGGATTAGGGTCGTACTCGAAGGTCTCTGTAGGGTCTTCTTCAGGAGCTCCCTCGTACCGCAGGATGGCGCCCTGTTTAGCCTGCACGATGCTGTGGGGGCGGGAGGGGTTTAGCTGTGTTTGCTTTGTATGTCAGTGGCCCTCTATTCAGAAACGATTCACCCTCTCACCACGACGAATTTTCAAAGCCACACACAGAGATAATTAGCCTTATTTGTCAAGACAGTTTCTCTCCTTTGAATTAACCCAAAAGTTTTCTAATCCGTCACCTGAACCATAAAAATACCCTCAAAAGCACGAGTATTTTCAACTAGAGCCTTTTGAAAATAGCGATGGTGAAAGAGCAAAGCGTTTAAGAATACAGGCCAGTGTTCGACCAGTCTTTATTTCGGTTTTCTGTTGATCTGTTTGCCTTGTGTTTGTTTAGCTGTGTTTAGGTAGTGGTTGTTTAGTTGTGTTTATATCGCCTAGTTGTGTTTGTCTAGGTGTGTTTGCCTAGTTGTGTTTGCTAAGGTAGGTTTGCTCTGTTGTATAAATTATTTGTATAAAGTTAGCGTTATTCCATCTCCTTTCATGGTGTGTGTGTGTGTGTGTGTGTGTGTGTGTGTGTGTGTGTGTGTGTGTGTGTGTGTGTGGGTGTGGATGAGCGAGTGAATTAAGTTCGTGCTGCTCTGTGTCAATATCCGCTTTTGTCCAACGTAATCTGAAAGTGCACACACACACACACACACACACACACACACACACACACACACACACACACACACACACACACACACACCACCACCACCACCACCACCACCACCATACTTGATTTACTCCACAGTGTGTGTATATGTGTGTGTGTGTGTGTGTGTGTGTGTGTGTGTGTGTGTGTGTGTGTGTGTGTGTGTGTGTATTTAGGACTTACCCACATAGACCAAGGCCGTTGACTCTTATCCAATAGTTACCCACGGGTTGGTTTGCTTCCAGAATCACGTCATATCTTTCACCTGCAGCAAAAGGAGAAGGGAGAAGAGAGGAGGTTACAGTGGTCAGACAGCTTCATCATTCACTCATCCCTGTACACTATGAGCCTAACTAACCATACTATTATGCACTGTACGAAACTACGAGTACTTACTCTCCCACTCACTCACTCACTCAGCCTCCCAGCAGCCAGTCAGTCACACATTCAGTTACACAATCAATCAGTCAGTCAGTCAGTCAGTCATACTTTCACTCACTCAACCAGCCAGTCTTTCTGTCGGTCAATCATTGTTTTAACGATGGAGGAAATAATTATATTGTATTTGTGCTTCCGCCTCACGCCCGCACTTCACACATCCCTCACGCCCTCCTGAGTCATGCAGCTTCCTTTTCAAGCACACCTTCCGCCCATCTGACGCCCATTGAATACCTTCCTGTCCGTCACGTAACATCCGTCTGCACCCCTAACACTTACCTTCCATGCTAACACTCATCCAAAATCAAGCTGCTGTTCACTTATTTCTTTTCCAACATTCTTCAACCCACCTAACACTCACTATACTTGTAATACCCAACTACATCCCTAACGCCCACTTAACCCATTCAATATTTATCTGAAACCTATCTGCTATCCATCTAATACTAATCTACACACCTGACACTCACAGACTGGCTCACCTACCCACCCACATAACACTAACTTATAACACACTCCTAACTTCCTAACACGTACTTAACTCATGTAACACCCGGTAGTCGGAAAGAAATAAGAAAAAATAAAAACGACAGTGGTTAGATTAGGTTAGGTGAGGCCCAAATAAAAAAATAACTCATTATTTTTGTTACTCCTCTTTCCTGTTGCCTTCTTTCTTGTTACTTTTTCATTCCTGTTACTTTCTTTCCTACATTCGCAGCACCATCCATCACGCACCATTCCCTGCCCACCTGAGAGCATGATGAACGAGTCAACAGTGAAAGGCGCGCTGGAAGTCCCGTCCATACCGATGATGGTCATGCGGTGCCCATCCACAGAGACTATCATGGGACAGTCGCCGCCGCCGCCGTCAATGAACCTCATACGGTATCTTAAGCCAGGCTTCACCCGCACCACCTCCAGGGGTAGCAGTACCTATGGGCAACGTGGGTGGGGAATGTGAGTTAGTTGTGACGTGAGGGAAGGACCAAATAAAGCTTTATTCAATTAGGTAAGCCAAGTAATCATGATAGAAGAATTAATTGTAATCAGTTCAAGCTCGAAAAAGTTTGATTAAAAGAAATAGGAAGGAGTTAGTTCTTAGACAGAGTGGTATGAATAAAATGGACTCAGTCAGTATCAGGTTGTTGGTGCTGAGTCATTAAGGAGCTTTAAAAAGATTAGACAAATTTATGAATGATTAATATCCGGCAATAGGTAGGCATGTTTCTTAACCCTTTCCAGTACCATGACGTGTTTTCATATTTATTCTGCTTACACTATGATGATTTGATACAGCTTCGGAAACTCATGTGGGGATTAAAATAGTGAAGACTTTTGCCATTAATCATACCCAAAACTCAAGATAAAAATGCGTCCCAGTACTGAACGGGTTAAAGAGACTGCCACGTGTAGGCCTGTTGGTTTATTGTTACTTCCCTTATTTTCATATTTTCTTATATTCTAACTGTGTGAGGAAGGAACCACTGGGTGAAACAACATTTGTTCTTGAGTGCTCCAAATGTTGTCTTCCTCAGTGTGGGTTAGTTCTTGTATACGTAAGGCAAGTAAATGAACTGAGAAATCAGTGGATGAAGATGTGTACAACTTATTCTTGTGTGCTTATAACTGAAACCTTAAAGAACCCAAGTACTTCTGTTCCATCTCGTGTTTCGTTTATCACTGCCACTGCCATGTGTTGGTCTGTTTGTGTATGTGTTGTCTGATCACTCTTCCGTCTGTATAGCTAATTAAACCCTTTCATACAAGTGAAAGGGATATAAGATACATTAGTCTGTCTGCTTTATGTTGTGTGCTATTTTATCATCTCCTCGTCGTCCTTCTAGACATCTTTAAACACCTTCACGTAGGCAGGTCGAAAGAAAGCTCGCTCGTCTGTGTCCTTTTTTTTTTTTTTTTTATACCATGTGGGCTTTTCACGGGAATTTATAGGCTAAAGGGGATATTTTTGGGGCACCTCCTATCTCAAAGCCCACCCGCTAGGAAACCGTTGCCCCGAGTGAGGAAGCCCAACCTACACTCAGACCGTGGACAGGATTCGAACCCGTACGCTTGGAGACCCCTCGGACCGCAAAGCACGCATGGTTCCACTGTACCACCTTTGTCATCATCACTTCCTTTTCGTCCGTCGGGTTACCTAAATACCATCACACAAGTAAAATAAACAGAAAATCCTAAGTCTGTCTGTCTTATGCAGTGTACACCTTCTGATCATTACTTCCTCTCCGTTTGTCTGGGTGCCTAAACACTTTCATAGCAGTAAAATGGACAGAAAACATATTGGTCTCTGAGTGTGTCTTGTGTGCTGTCATACCATCACACCGCCTCTCCGTCTGTTTCGTTACCTAAACACTTCCAATCCAGCGAGATGGACAGCTAGGAGTAATCGTCCGTCAGTCTTATGGCAAGTACTGTCAGATCACTATTCCTTTCCGCTGTATGTCTTTTTTTTTTTCCAAAGGCGTTTACATTATGACACTGAGATAATTACTAAAGGTGTTTGATGTGTGTGGGAATATCTTTTTATTTGTGTGAAGGAACGCATCCACCCACCAACCAACAGAAATAAATCAAAACAGGTCATTAATAGTGTTAATTAGTACAAGACAGCACTGATTCAGTACAAGACGGCTTTGAGTCAGTATGAGGGAATGGTTTTAGTCAGTACAAGTCAGCAAAGTCAGTACTCATACAAGGCAACAGAACCAATAGAAAGCAGTGGTGTGAGGCAGCACAGGGTGGCATTGTCAGTAGGGGGGGGCCAGCACGGGGCGGTAGTGTCAGTGCGGGGGGAGGTGTGGGGCAGCACGGGGCGGTAGTGTCAGTGCGGGAGGTGTAGGGCAGCATAGGGCGGTAGTGTAAGTGCGGGGGAAGGTGTGGGGCAGCACGGGGCGTGGCGGCACAGGGGTTGTTACCTCTGAGTTCGGGTCGCGTCCTTTGCCGTTGATGAGGATGTTCTTGGGGAAGGCGAAGTTTCCGACGTGGTGGTTGCCCCAGAAGGTGGTCTCGACAGGTGTGTGGTCCCAGTCGCTCAGCACCAGCACGTGCTCATACAGATCCTGGTCGTACAGGCCGCGGTGGGGGTCTTCTGGCAGCCGCACCACTATGGACCCAAAGATACTGACGCGGTGTACACCTGTAGGGCGGGGAGGTTAAGGCGGGGCTGGACGGGACGGGCCGGGGAACAATACCTGGACATAGGAGAGAGTGGCGACACTTACCGACGTGGGAGTGCCATAAGTAAGTGCCGATGCACGTAGCTAAGAACTGGTATCTGAAGGTGGAAGGGAGCACCGGGCACTGGGTGAGGAAGGGCACGCCGTCGTAGTACTGGTAGCCGGTCATGGCCATGCCGTGGAAGTGCAGCGCCTCCGTGTCGCTGATATAGCCGTTCTCCAAGTCAATCACCACGTGGTCCCCCTCACATACCTGCCGGCACGCCAGGCTCTGTCACTACCGCCTGTGCGGGTTGGCGGCGGGCACACCTGCGGCAGGTGGCAGTAAAACTCACCTGGATGGAAGGGCCTGGCATCTGGCGGTTGATGGCCAGCACCGGATGCTTGTGCCGTCCGCGACGATGCATTCCTCCCGCGAGCAGTCGTCCAGGTTGTCGGGGCAGCTGTAGCAGGCGCGGCTCATCGTGTAGTACTGCTGCGCGTGGAAGTGGTAGTAGCAGGTGCGAGTCTCGCCCTCCACGCAGGGGCGCTCGCACTCGTGTCTGCCATCTGCCGCGAGAGACACAGTGACGGTGGCGAGGCATTGTGATGGCCAAGGTAAAGAGAAGGTATTCTCTTTACCTTGGTGACTGCGAAGGTCTGGTACTCATCGCGGGCCATCCTTCACCACGCATGTACACACACACACACACACACACACACACACACACACACACACACACACACACACACGGAGCTGGCCAATGCCCAGATCAGCACCGTCGTGGTACAGACAGGGTCAGCAGGCCTCTCCCTGAGGCGTTGTGACGCCCCGCACCGAAGTGGAGTCTGAACAATTACTACATCCAAAGAATTGAAGTAAATCACCGCACAAGTAAGACCTGCCTGGAGTAAAACTCCCGCAGAAACACGCTTGTCTCCGTAATAGCTCACCAGCGAGGGCGGAGTTCACTAACAGCAGCAGCAGTAGCAACGGTGGAAGACGCTGAGGCGGAGGGCAGAGGTGAGCCATTGAGCGAGATGTGCAGTGCAGGAGACAAGTGACTGAAGCGTCGCCTCGCCTTGTGAGCCTTTTATGCCGTGTGGTGTGTGCAGGGCCACAGTTGCCAGCAGCCAGGAGCACGTGTGACGTGCACATGAACCAGGATTAGTGACAGGACAGCATTGTTTGCGACGCGTTAGGCCACAGGGACGAGTGAACGTGTCGGGAAGCAAAGCCAACCTCCTCCATGCCTCACTCGGGCAATGTTATCGCAAATCTCCGTGGCCGCCGCGCCACGCTACGCCACGCTCCCGCCCTCACACCCTCCAATGGTCTCGAAGTGTGGCACGCAACAAGTGCATCTTTTGTGTTGCGGGAAGGGGGAGGGCAGGCTGTGAGCACCACACACACACACACACACACACACACACACACACACACACACACAAAAAAAAAAAAAAAAAAACTGCTTGATAGTCAAGATGATTCTAAATCACGTGGAAAACAACTTTTCTTTTGAGAAGTGTTGAAAATATATTTTATTATCGTTGGATCTTCAACATAAAAATATTTCATCTTGCTTTTATGAACATTTTACAAATTTAGGTAAACTGGAAAATATCTCTGACTTAGATTATAAGAAATTTCTGAATCAATCTTGAATTTAAATTTGTTATATATGGAGATGACACTAACTTGTTATTAACTGATCAAAATATGCATTCTTTGCACTTAAATGCTGCTTCTCTTGCTATCTTTTTATACTGTTATTTTCATGCTAAGTGCTTTTCTGATCTTGCTAACTGCATGCCTTCTCTCCTTCTGCGGCCTCACTGCACAAGGCCATCCTCTTCCTCACCCCTATTCTGTCCAGCTCTCTAATGCAAGAGTTAAGCAGTACTCTTAGTCATTCATACCTCTCTCTGGTAAATTCTGGAACTCACTGCCTGTGTCTGTATTTCCAAATTCCTATGACTTGACTTCATTGGAGAGTAAGGTTTCAAGACATTTATCCCTGTCTTTTGTCTAACCCTTTCGGGTCTGTAAGGGGACTGGTGACAGCGTTTTTTTTTTTTTTTTTTTTTCTTGGCCAGCTTTCCCCTCTTACATGAAAAAAAATTACAAGCTGACTTAACTTCAGTATAACATTGAATATTATCTGATCAATATGAATTAAATGTATCTAAAACTAATCATATATTCTTTCTGAATAGATCAATAAAAAAAATTCACCACCAATATTTCTAGATTGAAAAAACACTAAACCAGTTTATCATATTAAGTATCTGGTTATTGAAATAGATGAAAATGTGAATTACAGATATCATATAGATGATCTCTGTACTAGAGTCACAAAAATTAATCTGCGCAATGACATGTAAGATTCACCACAACCTCACAACAGAAGGAATGTTGAACATGTATTGCTGCCGCCATCCCTCATACTGTGTTGCATTCTGGGACAGCGCATAGCCATCTTATTTTAGTAAAAATTTCATTTGCACAGAATGAAGTTATTCGGTCAATACTTTTCATAGGTAAATTTGACTTTGTCTATTATTATTTCTGCAAAGAATTTGTTAGAAATTGTGCTGATTGAAAAGTACTGTTCATTATTATTATTGTATAAAGCCTACAAAAACACTGACTTGTTTTTATATACATTTGTCGAAAATATCCGTCATACAAGAAGTAACACCATGGATTTTGTATGTCCACCGTGTCGAACTACACAGTACAAGCAGAACATTATGTGTTCAGATCCTTACATATTCAGTTCTCTACTGCTGGATAAAAAAATAAATAAAAATAAAGTGATACTAATACAAAACGAATATTCATTATTCAAACTAGAAATTGTAAATTATATACTAAAAGTAAAACACTCAGCATAGTTTCACATCCCTTTTTTTCTGTTTGAACATATTGTACAGTACTTCTTTTCCCTCAAATCTAATCATTATAAATATGTACGTATTTATGTATAAACGCATGTGTGTGTGCATATGTGCGTTGTGTATTTGTATATATGTACGTCTTAGTGCACATCCAGCTGTGTATGTGCATGATATGATGGATGATATATGCTAATAAATAATGTGTGTGTGTGTGTGTGTGTGTGTGTGTGTGTGTGTGTGTGTGTGTGTGTGTGTGTGCTGTGTGTATGTGTGTGTTTATTGATATGTGCTTATAAATAATATGTGTGTGTGTGTGTGTGTGTGTGTGTGTGTAACTTTATTTTTAGCACGCTGAAAGATATAATCAGATTTTTTCTGCCCATCAAGGAGCCTCGGGTCGATGGGCAGTTTGTTACAACGTACGTAAGTGTTGTGCATGGGTGGGGATGGTGCTGCCTGCTGCCGAGTCTTCCAGTGTCTGCTGCGTCTCTGTTCACTTCGTGCTGTGTCTCAGGAACGCAGGAAGTGCTGCAGTTGCAATTGCACTCCAAACATAGACACGCCTAGTGTAAGGTGCTGCAAGTGGACGACTAGAGTGAAGCTTGAGGCCGCAATGGAAAAGAAGGATCTGCTGCCAGTTACTTTGTGGTGACACTTGAACCTAGATCCAGTGATAAGTTGTGGCTAGGTACAGTGATAAGCTATTGGTTAAAATCATTCTTGGAGAAAAATCACGAAGATAAGTTACGTAACCTATTGATGTCTGGTGCTTATCACAGATGCCATGGTGGCTTTCAGACTAGCGGCAACACAATTAAATGGTTTACGGTAGGCAGTAGACTAGTAGCTGTTGGTCAGTAGACATGATGATGATGAGGTGGCGAGTTACAGGCGTCTCATTGATGCAGAAAAGCGTGTTGATTGATATTGATACCTGAAATTGATTTTACGTGGACATTTAGTTTTTCGTATTTTCTCGTATAAGACCAAGGACTACCATAGTAATATTTTTTACATAATAATAAAATACACGAACGCTCAAACATTTTTCTGTATTACCTTATGCAAAAATGTGGCGGAATACGAGCCTAATACTCAAGTGAAAAAAAAATAGCTAATTTCCCTCATACCAACCACTAAAACTAACACCTACATTATCACATCACTCTCTTTAACTTCCTTGTATAAGAACACAATAGTCTCAGTAATAAGCAAATAAGATGGCGGGCTACGAGCGTACACTATTACTATGGAGACTAATGGCGAGGGGCGGCGGTCTGCTCCCAAGCTGAGAGAAATATTCACCAGGCAGCGGCAGGACTCGGACGTGAGTAACCCCACGCCCACACCGCGCCGCCCACACGCCCACGGCACGGATGAGAGTGAACATGAATGGAGGAATGACTTTGTTTGTTGTGTTTCCGTCTTATTGATTGACGCTTGTTTGTTTACCTTTTGTTATGTGGGCGTGAGGGTGTCCTGCGGGCGTGAAGGAGTGGTATGGGCGTGATGGTGCTGGTGTGGGCGTGAAGGTGTTGAGTTTGGGGGAGTGGTATGGCAGTTGGGTGGGACTGTGGGTGGTGTGTTAGTGTGTAGGCGTGGGTGGTGTGTTAGTGTGTGGGCGTGGGTGGTGTGTTAGTTTGTGGGCGTGGTGTGTTTGTGTGTGAGAGGGGGAGGCGTGTTTTCTGTACTTGAGAGAGAGAGAGGTTAATCCAATACTAATGTTAAATTATTTTTGTCAATCAGTAATCAGTAAACCAAATTCTTCTAATACTTCTTGTTACTAACACTTTAAATTCTTCACAAATAACATCTTATACTGCTACTGCTGCTACTACTACTACTACTACTACTACTACTACTACTACTACTACTACTACTACTACTACTACTACAACTCACCTGGTTTACTCACCCGGTTAGCCACCCAAGTAGGAAAAAGATAGCTAGGAAAATGGGTATGCCAGTCAACTTTAGATGTAGATTACTGGATGATTGTAACAAACTGTGAGTGGACTGGAATGTGTACCCATTGAAACTGTTCAGAAATGCAGGATATATTATTGTGCAGCAAACAGCAGCACATGTGTGTATGCATATTACTCCACAAAGTCGTACAGAATGTCGCCTAAATGACTGTGAAGGGCTGATTTGAAGGATGGCAGTGAGTTCAGAGCAACTACAAGTTCTGTAGTATGAAGTGAAAATTGTGAAGTGACAGCCAGCTTCCACTAAACATTTCTTAGCATTTATATTAGCATTAGTCATATCAGTAAGCTCCAAGTCTTTTTTTTCTGCAAGAGGAAGAACTGTCAAGGGCAAAAAAAAACAAAATTAGAAAGAAAAGGGCCCACTGAAACTGCAATTTTCCTAAAAGATTTTAAAGAATTAACCAAAAGCCAGGGACATATGTCTTGACACTTCTCTCTTAAAAGAAGTCAAGTTGTAGGAAGATGGAAATACAGAAGCAGTGAGTTCCAGAGTTTACCAGTGAAATGTATGAATGATTGAGAATACTGATTAATTCTTGCATTAGAGCAGGGTTTCTCAACCGGGGTTCCCTGGAACCCTAGTGTTCTGCAAAAGGTCCCTAAGGGTTCCACAAGAACAAGTGAGATATGCTAATGCACTATTTGACTTTTATTTAATTTCATATACATAATATAACTAAACACGCACAATAAATTATTAGTTATTGTAACATAATAATGTATTATTTTTCCTTAAACCAGTTATTTAAAAATTTATATTATGATATTTGTCACGTGAAATACAGTGAAAATAAAATGAGAAATATGTGGTATATAATTTTTGTTTTTGCGCAGGGGTTCCTTGAGATATGTAATTTATTTTAAGGGTTACGCAAGGGTAAAAAGGTCGAGAAATGCTGCATTATAAGGTTCGACAGAATAGGGATAAGAAGAAGAAGCAAGCCTTGTGCAGCGAGGCCACAGGAGGAAGGGAGGCATGCAGTTAGCAAGATCAGTAGAGCAGTTAGCATGAAAATACCGATAAAAGATAGAAAGAGATACGAGTAAGGTGTTGCACTAGTTGCTCTAGGTCATGGAGGATACCAAAGTTGAAGGCTAGCTCACCAGGATGGTCAGTGAAGGAAGAGGAAAGCCAAAGCTGGTGGTGAACATTGAAATCTCCAAGGATGGAGATCTCCACAAAAGGGTAGAGGGACAGAATGTGCTCCACTTTGGAAATTAAATAGTCAAAGGAGTTAGGGAGAGATAGACAGCACAGATAAATTTATTTAGAGAGTGGCTGTTGAGTTTAAGCCAGATGGTGGGGCGCTGTGTAAGCCATGGGTCAGGGGAAGCTATTATAAAAGACATAGTGAAGTGCCAACCCCAAAAAGTCAAAAGGTCATCCCTAATTGGAGCTTTAAGGTGATATTAAGACTGGGTTTCATTTGTAGGTCACCATAATGCTCTCTCTCTCTCTCTCTCTCTCTCTCTCTCTCTCTCTCTCTCTCTCTCTCTCTCTCTCTCTCTCTCTCTCTCAAATCATATCCTGTGCAGTTCTTCCATTTCATCTTCAGCTTTCCTTGTCCTTCCTTCCAAACATTCCATTCTTTTGGTGACAGTGCTTATCTTATCTTGCAATGTATCCAGACCAGTTCACTCTCTTGTAACATATTCTTGCAAGTGTATCTTTGTGCCTAATGTTGTTCTCCCTTTCAGGCTAGCATGACCGACTGCCCTGACATTGAATTCAACTACGATGATGCTGATTTGCCAGAGAATGAGGTCACCGAGCTATACTCCTACACTGAGGGCCCAGAGTACCAGCTCAACCTTAAGGTGACGTGGTTTTTTTTTTATGAAAGAGGGGGTAAACTGACCAAGGACAACAAATACAGACAAATAAGATGGGTCACTGTGATGTATTGCTCCTCCTCGTGCATTGTTTGCCCTCCGTTACATGCTTGGATTGATTGCTCATTGCTTTATTCATTATGCTTGATAGCTTTCTATTGTGTACTACTTGGATGGAACTTGTTGATGAATATGTGAGGTTCTCAAGATGGAAGTGGCTGGGACATGTGTATAGAAGACATGGACTGGTGCGTGGTACACCAGAATGGGTGGCACCTGGAAGAAGAGGTAGAGGAAGGCTGAGGACAATGAAACGAGAAGTGGGTGATGAATGTTGGGGAGACCTTGAGGAGATAGCTCAAGAGAGCATGTTGTGGCCAGAGTTCATTGAGGCTCTATGCATCCCCGAGGGTGCCACAGGATATGACTGATTGATTGATTGACTTGTGTGTTAGGACTTAGAAATAGTAGCTAAGTGTGTATTTTCTTGAAGATGTTTGTGGTAGTTTTTTATTTATTTATTGTTTTTTTTTATGAGGTATTAGCTTAGACTGGGGTGAACTGGTCCCTCCTGCCAGCTGGGGTGAATTGGGCCACTCCTCAAAAATTTATGAAAAATCTGAAAATTGAAAAAAAGTGAATATTTACCTTGAAAGCCCACTTCAGTATTTACACAACCTTAAAAAAGTTTTTGGTCCTGACGGAAAACTTAAGGTTCTTAGGGCATCCCCCCCAAAAAAGCGTGTTTTTCAAAGTTGCAAAATTTTTGTATCCGAATAAAACACTTTTATTCAATTTCTCCTGAAAGTACACTAAATTTTGTTGAATTTTTATAAAAATTGCAGGTCATATAGATAATTATTTGTTCTTTTGCATGCTTTAATCAGAAATTAAAAATTCACTTTAGTTGTAGTGCTATAGGCACTTCAGTGAGTGGCCTAATTCACCCCGGTGTATTTGGTATACCGGGATGTATCGGGCCACCACACTTTCATTGTGTTTTTGCTAAATTAAAGATTCCTAATGTTTTTTTTTTTAGGTATAACCATCATTAAACTTCCTCCTCACACCACTGATGTATTGCAACCTCTTGATGTTTGCTATTTTAAGCCTTTGATCTGTATAAATTATGCAAAAGTGTCCAGGCATCTTCAGAGCCAGTTCACAAACCAGCGACTCCAAAGAAGGTCAATCCTCCCAGAGAGATGATTCCCCTTCAACCTCTTTTGAGCAGATAATGGCAGATGTTTTCAGAAAGCCCTACCCAACCACTAGTGGTACAACGCAGACAATGGCAAGAAGAGAAATAGATGTCCATAGTTGCGTCATAACATACGATGAGTTCTTAGAAGCAGTCGAGGAGAAAGAAAAGATGATCCTTGAATAGAAGAAGAAAGCAGAAGAAAAAAAAACAGAACCACAAAAAAAAAAGGAAAAGTTTCATCTGGGGAAGATGTTGACGACTTTCTGGAAGAGTTTGAAGAAGAGACTAGAAAAGAAAAGAAAAGCGCCAGAAGAAAGGACATCAAGGAAGAGATTCCGCAACAGCATTCCACTAAAAGAGCCCAGTTCAGCAGAGGAAAATGCTGAGCTATTGAACAGCAGTCATTCTTCAATCAGCAGTATAGAGGACATGGACAAAGATGAAGAAATTGAATTTGTTGCAATGTTTAATGCTCGGAAGTACAGTAGAATACAGAAAAAGAGAGAAATAGAAGAAAATGGCTACTATGGGGTGGATTATGGAAAACCATATATTGGGCGTGTGATTATGTGTGGCAAAGAGTTGTTGAAAATGAAGTTTTAGGAAAAAAGACCAAATGACACATATGACTGGCCGAAAAGGGATGATGTTGATGACTCTGTTGATGTGAAATATGTGTTTTGTGGACCCATAAAGCTTGTGGGCACAACACCTTATCAGATTTGAGGTGTGGATGTGGCCTATAAGAACTATAAGATATCTAAAACATATTCTAGAGAGAGAGAGAAAGAGAGATGTGAAAAGAAAAAGTAAAATACATAAAATATACTGAAAAACCATTAAAATTTTAGTGTCCCAAAGGATGGCCCAATTCACCCTAAAGGGTGGCCCCATTCACCCCAGGACTTCGGCACAGAGTAGGCCACTTATTTATGTTAATAACTTCTATAATGATAATCAAAATTATTTTCTTTCAGGGAATATGTATCACATAGTAAGGTGCCTTCACACAAATTAGCAATTGATTTGACTGATTTGTGTAGATTTTATAATAAAAGATGTAAAAAGTGGCCCGTATTCACCCCAGTTGACACTATACTGATATGAATGAGTGAATGAGTTTTCTTTTTTACATTATTATTTTTGCTCATTTTTTGTTTTGGTTGATGTTTTTTATTTAATGAAAACAAGGAGTCACTTTCTTCCTTTTCTTTTTATTTTATAGGGTGTAGTGTTGACATGGGTGGATGAATGACTGCTTAGTCTTCCCTCATTAATATCATGTTTTTTTTTATTGTGAAGAAAAGCAAGATTCATTCCTTCATTTATGAAATATTTAATCTTTTACTGTCTAAACAAATTATATATAAATGATATATGTACTGCCACAGAGCTGTCGGCAAACATGATTATATATGTATTGTTTTCCACTGCTCCTTAAACTTATCTACTGTACCTTTACCTGTGCAGGCATGGGAGGAGGTGTGTGCAGAGCTGGGCGTGGTACCACTGTGGCAGTCAGCATCAGACGTGAGCCACCGCACACTCATCATCCGCCTGGCAGACCACCTGGAGCTGTCCTCCCGCACACACCGCATGAGGGCGGCCCGGGCCATCTTGTACATCGTGCAGGTCAGCGGCCTTGTCTGAAATGTGGTGGTTTGCTGATAAAGAGGAGGAAATGATAGTTTGTGTATTGTTGGCTCATTTAGGAAATAGTTTACTGGTTTGTTTATTGTGGGCTGGTTCAGGAACAGATTTATTAAGATGTGGCATGTCATCTCTCAAGGTTGTGCATTGGTTGTGTGTTGGTAATGTGGCAGAAGTGCTATATTGTTTATTTTATGTAAGAATGGGCTCTGAACAAGGACAACCAGAAAACTGTAAAAAATAAAATGAAGAGAAAAGTCTATTGAAGACATTAGTCTTCAGAGAGTGTTATAAAATTTGAGGATGAGCATCTTCAATTCTCCTTGTTAAAGCATTTAGAGCCTAAGACGAAAGAAATACAGAAGCAGGCAGGGAGTTCCAGATCACTTTAGCTGTTTCCATAAGGGAATGGCTGGCTAGGTGACCAGATGACAAGTGTAGGTGAATCAAACAGTGAAGTGGAGCAGAGCATGATACCCCCTCCTTCCCTCCTTCCACCTCAGGGGTGCTGGGGCGAGGTACAGAGTGACCGGGAGCAGGGCATGTGGGCGCGACGCAACGTGTTCCTGCTGGTGCAGTGCGGCGTGTGGACGTCCTTCCTCCAGCTGCTGCACCTTGAGATTGAGTAAGTCACCTCCCTCCTTTTTTCTCTCTCTTTTCATATCAGAAGGTTTATGCATCCTGACAAAACAATAAATAGCTAGTTTTCATAATTTTCATTAACTTCAGATTTCTCCTTATGAAAATTTTAATTTTTTAATATGAGTCGTTCTTCTTTTGTTAATCTTATAGGTAATAAATTGGTCCTTTTTAATTTCCTTCCATGGTTTTATTATATTTGTTGCTGTTACTTATCAATCTTATAATGCATTGGCTAGAGTGACCAGTCTGCCTCACTGATGTCCATAGTTCAGCGGAGTAATTTGATCAGTTCACCCAGCAATGTTGGGAGCGCAGAGGGACAGCGCAAGTTAGCGGTGTCGGCCAGCTTGGCAGATTCAGCAGACCTGCGAGTGATCCTGTCCGTCATGTACACCATTGTGGAGACGCTCAGGGTGCCGTGCGACGAGGACAATGAGGCACAAACACAGACCAGGTGTGTGGGTGTGTTTGCTTATTAGTATTTACCAAGTTCTACCTTTTATCAACTCCTTGTTTAAATAGGTCAATGTTTTTCTTATGTTTCTCTTTAAATTCCCTTCCCAGTAACTATTGATAGGATTCTCAACTGACCAATAAATGTGTGTGTGTGTGTGTGTGTATTTACCTATTTGTGTATTACAGGGCCCAAGCTAAGCTCTCTGTCTCCTGTCTCCTTGTCCACTCCTGTCATATCTTTCTTTCATCTGATTGACACACACCGCGTCAACGACATCATTGCTCAGTTTATTCCACTTATCAATACTACGATGCGGGAAACTGTATTTTCTCACGTCATTTAGACAGATGTCCTTTATTAGTTTTTTTCCATGTCCTCGGAGATGATTACTTGTGGTCACCTTTATCAATTCTCTGTCCAGTATGTCAATCTTGTTCACCAATTTATACATAGTTATCATGTCTCCTCTTGTTCTTCTCTCTTCTAGTGTGGTCAGCCCCAGCTTCCTCAGTCTTTCCTCATAGTCTAACTCCCTGAGTCCTGGTACCATCCTTGTTGCCAGCCTCTGTACCCTTTCCACCTTCTTCACATTTTTCTTCATATGCGGTGACCAGACACAAGCTGCATATTCTAACTGGGGTCTTATTAAGGTGCATAATATCTTCTTCATCATTCCTTCATCTAGGTAGTGGAATGCAAGGCCAATATTTTGAAGCATGTTATATGTTTTCCAAAATATCTTGTTAATGTGTTTCTCCGGTGACAAAGTGTTTTGCACGGTTACTCCTAAGTCTTTCTCCTCATTGGTCTCTTTAATTTTCTCATCACCCAGCCTGTAATCCCTGTTTGGTCTGTATCTACTTCTTCCCATTTTCATAACATGGCTCTTGTTTATATTAAATTCCATCTGCCACTCTTTACTCCACTCATATATTTTATCAAGATCTTCCTGTAACTTGTTACAATCTTCCACATTCTTTACTCTCCTCATAATTTTAGTATCGTCCAAAACATATTCATGTAACTGTCAATTCCTACTGGCATATCATTAACATAAATCAAAAACATGATGGGACCAAGCACTGACCCTTGTGGAACTCCACTGGTTACCTTCTTCCACTCGGACTTCCTTCCTCTCACCACTGTTCTCATTTCTCTTCCCACTAAGTAATTTTCCATCCATTTTGCTAGTTTATCATTTACTCCTCCAATCTTCTTTAGTTTCCACATCAGTCTATTGTGTGGTACTTTATCAAAGGCCTTTCTCAAGTCCAGGTAGATAGCATCCACCCATCCCTCTCTATGTTGTAGTATGTCAGTCACTCTTGAATAAAAACATAATAAATTGGATACACACGATCTTCCTTTTCTGAAACCAAACTGCCTTTCACTCAGAATGTTTTCACTTTCTAGATACTCACTCCACTTAGCTTTAATTACTTCTTCACATACCTTGCACAATATACTAGTCAACGATACTGGTCTATAATTTAGCGGTTCCATTCTACTACCATTCTTATATATAGGCACAATGTCAGCTCTTTTCCACTCTTTTGGGACTAATCCTGTTCGTATGGAGGTTTCCACAATATCAAATAGGGTTCAACAATTGATCCTTACATTCTTTTAGCAACCTCCCAGATATGCCATCAGGCCCCATTGATTTATTAATATCCAAATTGCTTATAATTTTCCTTACATCTTCCTTAGTAACCATGATGTCCTGCATTTGCTTTATCTCCATTGGCCCTTCTCCTATAAAATACTCCTCCTTTGTAAACACTTTGCAAAAGTTGTCGTTCAAAATTTCATCTATATCTCTAGCATCCTCATATACTTTTTCCCCATTTTTTACCTTTTCTATTGCCTCCCTTTTATTTAGTTTTCCATTTATGAATTTGTAAAACATTTTTGGGTCACTATCACAGTTTTCCACCACCCTCTGTTCATATTCCTTCTGTGCTGTTCTCCTTACTTCAATGCTGTTTTGTAAACTTCTCTTGATAATACATCACTGTTTTTCTTAAGTTTCTTCCATGCCTTTTCTTTGTTCTTTTTTGCTTCTTCACAATTTCTATTAAACCACTGTTTATTATTTAAAGTCCTCTTTCTGTGATATGGGACAAACCTCTTCACAGCAGAGTTATATAAATCCATAAATTTATCGTATTTCAATTGCATATCTCCTTCCTGGTATACCACAGTCCAGTCAATTTCATTAAAGAACCCCTATAATTTGCTCTAGTATAATTTAATTTTTCCTCCCTGTGTTCCACAATCCCATCTGTGCTTATTTCTGTATCCAGCTTAAAGTTTAGGACATCTTGGTCACTTTTCCCCAAGGGACATTCATGCTCAATTTCTTCTTTTAGGGAGATGCCCCTGGTAACTACCAAATCCAACCTTGCTGCAACATCTTGTCCCCTGCACCTTGTTGGTGATCTCACCCATTGTGTCATCAAGTTATTTGTTGCTATGTTTAACAATTCCTCTGCCCACTCTCCACCATTTACCACTTCGTAGTCTTCCCACACTATTGTTACGTTCACCGGTTAAACGGGTAAGATTCATCACGGTGAACAATAACAATCACTGCAGGTTCAACTGGTGAGGAAATGCACATTAAGAAGCTTTAATAACCCAATAATGTAACTGACACACATAGATATAACATGAACATGAAACTGACACACATATACATATAACACATAAATAAATATAACAAAGAACCCAACTACCTAACAATAATACTAATCTATATAGTGTGGAAAACAGTGATACAGTGATACTTATCAGTTCACAGTGGTGAGGTGCAGGCCTCAACCAGTGAACACAACGCCTCTTGGTCTACCGTGGGATCCACCTCACCCAGCACTTCACCACTGTGACACTGCATAAGTATCACTTCCCCTCATCCCGTGTTTTTCCACACTGCCTCCATATAGGATTAGTATTATTGTTAGTATTGTTGTTCTTTGTTATATTTATTTATGTGTTATATGTATATGTGTATGTCAGTTTCATGTGTTTCATGTTATATCTATGTGTATGTCAGTCACATTATTGGGTTATTAAATAGCTTCTTAAGTGCCCCCTATTGCATTTCCTCACCAGTTGAACCTGCAGTGTTTTCTTTTATTGTTATTGTTCACCGGCTCCCGATGCCAATCTTCCCGCTTAACCGTGAATGTAACAATTCACTGTGTGTGTGTGCGTGTGTTTGTGTGTGTGTGTGTGTTTAGGTAGTTTTGAGTTGGGTTCTTGCTGTTCTGTCCTTAAAGGTTCTTTATAACCATCTAATTATGTAAAGTGAATGACATAAAGAGAAAGTGATTTATATAATTCATAATTTAATAGAATACAGAGCTGGCTACATTTTGTTTTAAAACATTTAGCCCTGCATGATTCATATTACATTATGATAACTGTAGTAGAAATAGTAGCAGCAGCACTGACAATAGTGGTAGTGGGACAAATATTATGGTGAAGCTTCCCATACACTAACACCTGAGTCTCACAATAGCTCTCCAACATGACTCACACCCTGACCCTCTCCTTCCCTCCCCAGGTTATGCTTCTGTGAGGAGCTGGGGCAGCCACAGGGGGAGGATGGGGAGCTGGTGGCCATGACCCTGCTGGGGATGGTGACCAAGTTCTGTAACTCATCAGCACCACACTTCCCTATCAGGAAAGTGCTGCTGCTGCTGTGGAAGGTGCTGCTCTCCTCCCTGGGTGGCACACAACAGCTGGCCATCATGAAGAGTGAGTGTGGCACTGGCTGTGTGTGTGTGTGTGTGTGTGTGTGTGTGTGTGTGTGTGTGTGTGTGTGTGTTAAGACAGAGTGACTTGCTGGCCTATATGTTTGTGTGCACATGTGTGTTTGTATGTTGAGACTAATGCCCGTATCACACGGTCACATATACCCGTGACAGCGTGTCGCGTGACCAGTATGTTCAACGATCAGATTGCAGGAAACATAACACAATGCGTTGATCTTCCATCCAAGACCTTCACCACCACAACAACAACAAACCCAGGCGGAGTGCCACTGAACACAATGGACCCAGTTGACCACGCTATCTTAGCTGTAGGTACTTTATGCAATTGCACTGCAAGAGCAGAACAAACAAAAAAGGAAGGCAAGGATTTGGACGCGAAGATGGCTAGTCCAGCACTTGTGGTGGTAAACAAATCAAAACAAAATGCGATACTATCTGAAGGTAATTAATAAATATCGTATAAGTGATGGGTATGCAAATCACGAAAAATTACAGCATTATATTGATAATATATGCCCAATAAAGCATTATAAAAAATAATCCAGTATTTTTGTGGAGTATGTTCATTATAGTCTTTCCACGGCGGTCTTCCAGTCGCGGGAAATGGACAACGGTCTTGGATCATTCCCGATGACCTGCTGTCCTCTGAAAATCAGTGTTTTCTGCGACTCGGTCGTCGATATTCCAGACGCGCGACACGCTGTTGCGGGTATACGTGACCGTGTGATACTGGCATAAGTGACCAGCTTCTGTGTGTGCGTGTGTGTGTGGTGTGTTTCACTGTTTGATCTGCTGCAGTCTCTGACGAGACAGCCAGACGTTACCCTACGGAAGGAGCTCAGAGCTCATTATTTCCGATCTTCGGATAGGCCTGAGACCAGGCACACACCACACACTGGGACAACAAGGTCACAACTCCTCGATTTACATCCCGTACCTACTCACTGCTAGGTGAACAGGGGCTACACGTGAAAGGAGACACACCCAAATATCTCCACCTGCCCGGGGAATCGAACCCCGGTCCTCTGGCTTGTGAAGCCAGCGCTCTAACCACTGAGCTACCGGGCGTGTGTGTGTGTGTGTGTGTGTGTGTGTGTGTGTGTGTGTGTTAGGACAGAGTGACTGGCTTGTGATATTGGTTCACTGCATTAAGATTGACTGGCTTCATCACCATCACATCACTCTCATTGTCTTGTCACTGATAATTGTAGTTCAAAGAATTTTATGCTTCAGTCAGTGCTAGTCATATTAATCATGACAACCACCCACTCACACGCCTCCATCTCCAGATGAGTACCGACAGAAGCATGGCCTGCAGCCATGTGAGGAGGACACTCTGGCTGTGGCACGCACCATGAGGGCCTCCTCCCCCCCTGCTTCTGCTGCTGACCTCATAGAGCAACAGAACAATCAGAAGAGGCGGCCATTCAGACGGGTAGGTCCTGCTGTATGTGTGTGTGTGTGTGTGTGTGTGTGATTCACCTCAGTCGCCTGCTGGTGACCCAGCCAGTCTTCCCCATTATGGAGCCAGCTCAGAGCTCATAGGCCGATCTTCGGGTTAGGACTGAGACCACATCACACGCAACACACACCGGGAAAGTGAGGCCACAACCCCTCGAGTTACATCCCGTACCTATTTTACTGCTAAGTGAACAGGGGCCACACTTTAAGAGGCTTGTCCATTTGCCTCGCCGCTTTCCGGGACTCGAACCCGGCCCTCTCGATTGTGAGTCGAGCGTGCTAACCACTACACTACGTGGTGTGTGTGTGTGTGTGTGTACTTAAGCATGGACTATCTAGGGATGTGCAAATCAACTAAAATTAGAGAGAGAGAGAGAGAGAGAGAGAGAGAGAGAGAGAGAGAGAGAGAGAGTAAACTAATGTATGAAAATGACATGAAATTTTAATGACAGTGTTTGTACTTGTGTGTTATTACATAATTGTATTTTTAACTGACAGTGTGTGTGTGTGTGTGTGTGTGTGTGTGTATTTACCTAATTGTAACATACGGAAAAGAGCTATGCTCGTGTTGTCCCGTCTCCATATCTATTAATGTCCAGCTTTTTCTTAAAATCATGAATATTCCTTGCGTTGACCACTTCCATGTCTAAACTATTCCATGCTTCCACCCTTCTATGAGGGAAGCTATATTTTTCACATCTCTCCTATAAGTGGCCATTTTAGTTTTTTCCCATGCCCTCTCGACATTCTTCCATTCCACATACACAGATCTTCCCTATCCATTTTTCCATGCCAATCATCACTCTGTATATTGCTATCAGGTCTCCCTTTCTCTTCTGTTTTCCAGGGTTGGAAGTTGCATTCTTTTCAGTCTGTCTTCATAAGTCAAATCTCTTAAGTCAGGCACCATTTTGTTGCAGCCCTCTGTACTTTCTCTAGTTTCCTTATGTGTTTCTTTAAGTTCGAGCCCACTGTATTGTTGCATATTCAAGCCTCGGTCTTATCATTGCAGTAATTATTTTCTTCATCATTTCTTCATCTAGATATACGAACGCCACTCTTATGTTCCTCAATAAGTTCAATACTTCTCCAATTATTTTGTTTATATGTCTCTCTGGCGATAGGTCATTGGTAATTGTCACCCCAAGGTCTTTTTCTTCATGACTGGTTTTATGTCTTCATTTCCTATCTTGTACATACTCCTGATTCTTCTTTCACTCTTGCCAAACTCTATTTTCTTGCATTTTGTCGTGTTGAACTCCATTTGCCATGTACAGCTCCATTTCCATATTCTGTCCAAGTCTTCCTGGAGTAGTTCGCAATCTTTGTCACATCTCACTTTTCTTAACAATTTTGCATCGCCTGCAAATAGGCTCACATAACTGGACACCCCATCCACCATGTCATTTATGTAGACTGCGAACATTACTGGTGCCAACACTGATCCCTGTGGAACTCCACTCTCCACCAATCCCCATTCTGATGGTCTGTCCTTAATTATTGTTCTCATTTCTCTTCCTACCAAAAGTCTTCCATCCATTTTAGTAAACTGCCATGCACTCCTCCTACCATTTCAAGTTTCCAGATCAGTCTCTGGTGTGGTACCTTATCAAAGGCCTTTTTTAAATCCAGATATATTCCATCAGCCCAACCATCTCTTTCCTGTATTACATCTATCACCCTCGAATAGTAACATATCAGGTTTGTCGTGCATGAACGCCCTTTCCTAAAACCAAATTGACACTCACAAAGTATGTCATTTTTCTCCAAGAAGTCTGTCCATCTATTCTTCACCACCCTCTCACACATCTTAGCTACCACACTTGTAAGTGACACTGGTCTATAGTTCAATGGGTCTCTCTTGTTACCTGATTTATAGATTGGGACAATGTTAGCTCTTTTCCAGTCTTGGGGCACTACACCTTCCCTTAATGAGGCATCAATTACTTCACAAACTTTTTCTGCCAATTGCTCCCTGCATTCTCTTAAAATCCATCCTGATACCCCATCAGGTCCCACAGCTTTTCTCACTTCTAAACTCCCCATCATGTTCTTGATCTCCTCCACAGTTACTTGAAACTCCTTCATAATCCCTTTCTGTTCCATTACCAGTGGTTTGTCAAAAGCAGTCTCCTTTGTGAATACCTTCCGAAAGCATCCATTCATAGCCTCTGCCATTTCCTGGGATCTTCACTGTATACTCCATTTACTTCTAAACTTTCAATACTTTCTCTATTTTTGATGTTGTTGTTCACATGTCTGTAAAAAGCCTTGGTTGGTCTTTACATTTATCAATTATATCCTTTTCTTGTTTCTTTCTTTCTTCTCTTCTAATCAACACATATTCATTTCTTGCTCTTTTGTAACTTTCCCACTGCTTAATCCGTCTTTTCCTTCTCCACCTCTTCCATGCATCCTCTTTTCTTGTTCTAGCCTTTTCACATCTATCGTTAAACCAGTCCTGCTTTCCAACTTCTCTATGTTGTCTTATTGGTACAAATTTTTCTCACCTTCTTTGTATATTTTTATAAATTCCTTCCACTTTTCATTTGCTCCTTAGCACTCTTGAATTTCATCCAATTTGTCTCTTGAAAGAATTTCTTTAGGTTTCCAAAATCTGTCTTGGCATAATTCCATCTTCCCACTTTATATTCTTCATTTCTTCTAGATTTCTCTTCGTCTATCACCTTGAACTCCAAAACTGCATGATCACTCTTTGCTAAAGGGCACTCCACCCTCATCTCCTCAATGACCATTGGCTCTGTACTAAAGACCAAGTCCAGTCTTGACGATGCTCCCTCTCCTCCAAACCTAGTATCTTCTTTGACCCACTGAGTTAACACATTTTCCATTGCCAGTGTCAATAGTGTATTTCCCCATGTTGTCTCTGATCCTTCCATTGACCAGTCCTCCCAACACACCTCTTTACAATTAAAATCTCCCATCATTATAGTTCGTTCACAGCCACCCAACATTTCTTCCAGACATGTTCCTGTATCACTTATCATTTCTTCATATTCCTGTACTGACCATGCATTTGTCTTAGGTGGTACGTACACCACTATGTAGTGCCTCTTTTTCCTTCATTAGTTTCTGCTCTGATCTTTAGCACTTCTGCCTTTCCCATACCTTTTTCACTTGATCCACCTTTATATCTTTTTAACCAGCAACATCACTCCTCCTCCCATCTTACCTACTCTATTTCTTTTCCAAACGTTATATTTCCTTCTCCAACCTTCATCAGGTCTTCTCCTCTCTCAGTTTTGTTTCAGTAAGACCCACAATATCTGGGTTCTTGTCCCTCAAGTAATCGTTGAGTTCTAAAATCCCGATATCACTCCATTTATGTTGGAATACATTACATTTCGCTCATATGTAAGTTTCTTTAGTCCTTTCTTGCTGTACTTTTCTGGGTTATGAACCACTTCCTCAGTCTCATATCCAAGATTCTCCAGAAAAACTCTTTCTTCTCTTCTTCTGTCCTCTCTTCATTTTTTTTCAAAGCCTCTTTTCTCAACTCATTTAACATTTCTCTTTCCTTTTCACCGAGATCTCTTCTCAACCAAATCTTCCTTGTTGTTTCCTGCTGGGCTAGCCTCCATGACTTCTCCACCTGTGTGTGTGTGTGTGTGTGTGTGTGTGTGTGTGTGAGTGTGTGCATTTGTGTGTGCGTGTATCTCACTCTCACAACAACCTACACACAGCAAGGACTAATGAAGCAAAGCAGCCTGGACGACAGTGTGGGGGAGCTGGACCTGACAGCCGCTGCAGATGACGACGACCAACCAACTAATGACATAGACGAGCCCCCGGACTTGCCCCAGCCCCCATCCCCCCGCCCCGGCACCCCCATCGCCAACCACACCACAAACAAGGGTAAGTCTACTTCCCTGGTGCTTTGCTTCTGACCATGTGCCTTTGTTACTCTGTGGTTTGTTCTGTGCTGTTCTGTGGGTGTTGTGTTGTGGAGTTGTGTGTATGTATGAATGTTATGTTGCTCATTCTCTTGTGTCAGTGTGTTGCATTGAAACTTCTCTTTTGTGTCTGTAGGTGTTGTGGTTGCAGGTACTCATGTGTTTGTAGGTGTTGTGTTGTTGAGTTGTGTGTATGCTTCTTGGTCTTGCAGTATTGATTCCCTTGTGTGTCTGTATGTATTGTGTTGCTTCCCTCTGGATGTTTTAACCCCTACAGTTCCAGGACGTTTCTATATTCATTCCTCTTATTATTTGGTGGTTTTATACAACTTCAGAAACTCATGTCGGGGATTAGAATAGTGAAGACAGTGGCCATTAATCCTCTGACCTCCACAGACCCTTCCTAATGTCAATAAAATGGTCTAATCATACACAAAACTCAAGGTAGAAATGAGTCCCAGTTTTGAAGGGGTTAAGGGGTGCTGAAGGATTGTCAGCTGGGTGTCAGAGTGTGAGTGTGTTTGCACTTAGCAGGTTAAACTAATTGAACTGTATGTAAGCAAATGTTTCTGTCCTACCAATGCAAACATGTGGATTGAAGTATTTTCAATGGGGTTTTTTTATTACCTGTGTTTGGAATGTTTTATATTGAAATTCTTTATTGCTGTTCTTTCGTTACTTATGAGGGTAATGTTTGAATTTTGTTTCTCATTGCTGGTCTCTTCTTTCTTAACAGTGATGAGAATGTTGTCATCAATGCTCTTCTTTACCTGAGATGAGAATGTTTTGTTGAAAGCTTCCCATCCTACTGCACAGTTTGAAAGCCACCCCCCCCCACCTCTCTCTCTCTCTCTCTCTCTCTCTCTCTCTCTCTCTCTCTCTCTCTCTCTCTCTCTCTCTCTCTCTCTCTCTCTCTCTCTCTCTCTCTCTCTCTCTCTCTCTCTCTCTCTCTCTCTCTCTCTCTCTCTCTCTCTCAAAACAAAATAGTATAATGATGATAATAAACCCTACAACTTTTCATTTCTCTTCACCTCCCACTATTTTGTATATGACTTCCTTTTTTCTCACATTGGAAAAATAGTATATACAATGTAATAATCCACTTTTCACGTGCTCACCCATTCCCTATCAGGTCTACCATGGACACCCAAGGTGAGGCAAAAGGACATTGACTCCTTCCTGGACAACACTCGAATCAAATTTGTTGGGTTCCAGCTGCAGGGCGACCGTACCTCCCTGGCCGGCCTGCCTCAGCCCATCCATGAGGGGGTCAAGGTGCTCAGCAAGGTAAGTCCCATTGTGTGTGTATTTATCTAGTTTACCTAGTTGTATTGTACAGGGTTCAAGCAGGCCTCAGTGTCCTGTCTCCATGTCTCCATTTATTCTATTTTTCTTTAAAGTTATACACATTATGTGCTGTAACAACTTCATCACTCATTGCATTCCACTTTTCCACCATTCTGTGTGGAAAATTATTTTCCAAAATCCTTCACACACTGCCTCATCCTGATGTTCTTTGACCTGTTGTCCTTCTATCTTCTTCTGTCACCAGCAGCAGGTCTTCCTTGTCTATCTTTTCAATGCCATTGACTATCTCTGTTGGGCTCCTCCGATCACAATCTCATTTCTGTGTCTTGTCCTATTTCTCCAATCCCTCCTCAGGAAACCCCCAAAGCGGAGGTGCCTCTGGCGTTTTGCCTCTGCCAGTTGGAGGGGACCTGAGGAGGTATTATGCTGATTTTCCCTGGAATGGTTACTGTTTCCATGTCAGACACCCATCTCTGTGTGCTGAATACATAACAGAAGGGATAGTGTCATTCTTTTTCTCTACCTAAACCTTCTAAACCTTGGTTTAACACAGCCTCTTCTTATGCTATACATGATAGAGAGGTTGCCCATAAAAGGTACTTGAGCCTCCCATCTCCTGAATCTCATACACTTGATATTTCTGTCCAGAATCATGCAAAGTTGGTTGTTCAACTTACCAAACACTCCTTCATAAATAGAAAATGTCAAAGTCTTTTAAACTCAAACTCCCCTTGAGACCTCTGGCATCTAGCCAAAAACATCTCTAGTGACTTCACTTCTTCATCTTTCCCTCCTTTATTTCATTCTGATGGCATTACTGCCATCTATTCTATCTCTAAAGCTGAACTCTTCTCTCAAACCTTTGCTCACAACTCTACCTTGGATGAATCTGGGCATGTCCATCCCTCTTCTCTTCCCTCTGACTATTTCATGTCTTCAATCAAAATTCTTCGTAATGATGTTTTCCATGCCCTCGCAGGCCTAAGCTCTTGGAAGGCTTATAGACCTGATGGGCTCCCTCCTATTGTTCTCAAAAACTCTGCATCCATGCTTGCACCTTGCCTGGCCAAACTCTTTCAACTTTGTCTATCAACTTTTACCTTTCCTTCTTGCTGGAAGTTTGCCTACATTCAGCCTGTTCCTAAAAAGGGTGACCGTTCTAATCCCTCTAACTACCGTCCTATAGCTTTAATCTCTTGCTCTTCTAAAGTTTTTGAATCTATCCTGAATAGGAAAATTCTTAAACATCTGTCACTTCACAATCTTTTATCTAATCGCCAGTATGGCTTTCGTCAAGGTTGTTTTACTGGTGATCTTCTGGCGTTCCTTACTAAGTCTTGGTTATCCTTTTTACAGATGTTGGTAAAACTTTTGCTGTCGCGTTAGACATATCAAGAGCTTTTGGTAGAGTCTGGCACAAAGCTTTGATATCCAAACAGCCCTCCTATATTTTCTATCCTTCTCTCTGCAAATTTATCTCAAGTTTCCTTTCCAACTGTTCTTCTCATAAATCCATTAACAGTGGTGTTCTTTATGGTTCTGCCTCTTTCTATTATTCATTAATGATCTTCTTAACCAAACTTCATGCTCTATTCACTCCTACGCTGATGATACCACCCTACATTTTTACACGTCCTTTCAGAGATGACCAACCCTCGCTGCACAAGGCTTTCTTCTTCCTCTCATCCCTATTCTGTCCAACTCTCTAATGCAAGAGTAAACCAGTACTCTTAATCATTCATACCTTTCTCTGGTAAACTCTGGAACTCCCTACCTGCATCTGTATTTCCGACTTCCTACGACTTGACTTCTTTTAAGGGGGAGGTATCAAGACATTTGCCTCTTAATGTGTGGCCCCTGTTCACCTAGCAGTAAATAGGTACGGAATGTAACTCGAGGGGTTGTGGCCTACCTGAAGATCTGTCTATAAGCTCTGAGCTCGCTCCATAATGGGTAAGGCTGTGTGGGTGACCAGGAGACGACTGAGGTGAATTACATACACATCCTTCATACTCTTGGTTTGTTCAGTTCCAGGTGGAAAGGAAAAGTCTTGTGGACTCTACTTCCACACTTCTGGCTACATATTTTCACAGCAAGGCTCAACAGCACACACTGGCTTACCACTTCCCCTTCATAATGAGACTGTTTTCTACCATGCACCTATTCCATTCTTGAGGCCACAGCAAATACAGAGTAGTTCATATAGTAATGATAATGATAATAGTTCATATACCAAAAAAGTCATGAAATAGCTATTATAACATGATAATTTGGCTTACAGTCTAAGAATGTTTGATGTCCTATATACTATTATACATACTATTATGCTATTTGGTTAGGTTAGGTTTGGCTGAGTTTGGCACAAGATTTCACACACTTAGTTTGACCCAGTAATTTCAATGACACAAGACACACAAACATGGTAACACTGTCATTGTAATCTGATGTACAGCAAACTGGTTTTTGTTTTTCTATCAGAACCTTTAGTCACTTACAATGTATTAGGCTATAAAAGTACAAATAGTCCAGTATCATATATAACAAAAGGTTTTGGGAAAAGTACAAACTAAATTAATCTCTCTCTCTCTCTCTCTCTCTCTCTCTCTCTCTCTCTCTCTCTCTCTCTCTCTCTCTCTTTCTCTTTCTCAGCATGTGTATGTGTCGCTGTCAGAAAAACAGATCCGGCAGGAGGAGGAGATGACCAAGAACCCGCTGTCCCACCCGGAGATAGAGGTTCCCCAGACACCTGCCGAGATCCTGTACCAGGTGAGGCTGTGTCTGGATGTTTTTCTTATTGATAATGCAGAATTTTTATTTATCTCCCTGGCATCTGGAAAAACTGAGTCTATTCCATTTATCTACTACTATATTTAAGAACCAGTTCCTTTGTATCTCTTTTAAATCTTAAGTTTTCAAGCTTGAATGCATAATTTTTTGTTTTATCCTGATTACAGACTTAGAATGTTGCTCATGTCATCCTACTTATATCCCTATAACACCTATCTGTTTGTTCTTTTCACTTTGTCTCCTTTCATCAACTCTCTCACACTCCCTCCCTCTCCCCTCTAGGCATAATACTCACATCTGCATCATCTATTTACTCATTTCTTTATTTTCTTACTCAGTGTACCCATCTTTTACCTATCTGTTTGTTTTCTTTTCTTCCTTCTTAACATCCTCAACTCTCTCTCATGCTCTTTCCCTTGCCCCCTAGCCATGCTCCACACTCCTACAGTATCTATTCATTCATTTCTATCATCTTTTCCTCATTAACCCCTTCAATACTGGGACACATTTTTACCTTGAGATTTGTGTATGATTAGACCATTTTATTGACATTAGGAAGGGTCTAATGAGGTCAGAAGATTAATGGCCAAAGTCTTGACTATTGTAATCCCCAGCATAAGTTTCTGAAGTTGCATAAAACCATGAAATTATAAGCAGGGTGATTATGGAAATGCATCATGGTACTGAATGGGTTAATTCCATTCATTACCTATCTGCTTGTTTTCTTTCCTTCCTTCTCCTTCCATCCTTCTCTCTCTCTCTCTCTCTCTCTCTCTCTCTCTCTCTCTCTCTCTCTCTCTCTCTCTCTCTCTCTCTCTCTCTCTCTCTCTCTCTCTCTCTCTCTCTCTCTCTCTCTCTCTCTCTCTCTCTCTCTCTCTCTCTCTCTCTCTCTCTCTCTCTCTCTCTCTCTCTCTCTCTCTCTCTCTCTCTCTCCCACACTCCTACATCTATTCATTAATTTCTTGTCTTTCTCATTAATATAATCATCCAATACCTATATATTTGTCCTCCTCCCTGTCTCCTCTCCTCATGTCCCTGTCTCCTCCAGGCCATGCTGCCCACGCTTCCCCAGTGCATGATCGCCCTACTCAAGATCCTGCTGGCTGCTGCACCAACCTCCAAGGCCAAGACAGACTCCATCAACATAATGGCCGATGTATTGCCTGAGGAGATGCCGTGAGTTGCCAGACCCCAGACTATGTTGTTTTAGATACTGGCTGTTTGTTTATCTATTTATTTACTTATTTAACAGGCATAGTTTGCATATATTTATCTTTTTTTTTTTTATTCTCTTGGTATTTAGTTGGCATTAGTGGTGTGTGTTTATTTATTTATTTGTTTTACTTTTTTATTATTTATTTATTTACTCTTATTGTTTTATTCTTTGTTGTCATTTTTAGGTGTGTGTATAATACTTATTAGTAATATGTATTTACCTGTTTTGTTTTCAGATTTGTGTGTCACATTCATTATTTATGCATTTACTTAATTCCTTTAATTTTTTATGTGATACTAGAAAATTATCTTGTTGGTTAATTTGTGATCTAATTTGTTTAATCACCTGTTTTTGTTGTTTGTTTGATGTGTTTATGTTTGCTGATATGCATTATTTCTTTAATATTTTGTGTTGTGTGTGTGGGTGAGTCTGTGATACTTTGAAACTACCCATTATTTATGTATTTGTCATGGCCGACATTTAGAACATGAGGGAAGCTCTGGGAAGTTAATCTAAAGGATGTAAAGTACTTGTCATGAATTATATTGAACCACCTGACATGACATACTGCAAGCATGAGTCCATGTTGGGACACTGTGATTAGATGTCATCCCCGGTTGGCCAAGATTGTCACTAAAACTCACGTGATTTTATGTCAGTTTTCTTTGTCTAGTCACTGCATACCTACTTGTTTATATACAAGTTATCAGAACTCTCTTCATGCTTCTGTATTTCCTCTTGTATTTGACTTTCATTGAAGAGAGAGGTTTCAAGACACTCCATAATTTTGGATATTCATTTGAACTGTCCTATTTAGGGAGAGACACCTTCAGTAGACCAGTGTTTTAATATTCCTACAAGACTGTTTATCTGTTACTGTTAGCATATCATACCTTTTCCACCTTGCCTCAGTCCTGCATCCTCACACCTGCCTCCTTACAGCATGACGGTGATGCAAAGTATGAAGCTTGGTGTGGACGTCAACCGCCACAAGGAGGTGCTGGTGAAGGCTGTCTCTGCCACGCTGCTGCTGCTCCTCAAACACTTCCGCCTCAACCATGTCTACCAGTTTGAGTTCATGTCGCAGCATCTGGTCTTTGCAAACTGCATCCCACTCATCCTCAAGTTCTTCAACCAGAACATCATGGCTTATGTACAGGCCAAGAACTGGTGAGTCACCCGCCCTGCCTTGTCACTCACTTGTGCGTGCTTTGTGATTTATCTCATGGCAACGCTTTACTGCTGACAAATTTTCATCCAACATGCTTCACTCCCCACACTGCCACAGGATACCTCTGCTGGACTTCCCGGCATGTGTGATTGGCGACCCACCAGAGATGACGGCGGAGGCGCTGGAGGCGGGCACTGCAGGGCTGGGGAGCGGCAACACTAGTCCGGGGGGCAGCACATGCAGTCCTGGTGGGGGCATCACAGGGGATGGTGGTGGCATCATTAACCAGGGCACCGTCACCTGCTGCTGGCGGAACATGTTCTCCTGCACAAACCTACTACGCATTCTCAACAAGCTGTGCAAGTGGAAACACTCACGCATCATGATGCTAGTGGTGTTCAAGTCAGCACCAATACTCAAGAGAACACTCAAGGTAAACACTAACACACTCACTCCCTCAGCTTCAAGCAAACATTCATTTTATAAACTCCATCAAATCACTTGAGGAGTTGGAATACAGTAAGATAAGGTTACATTGGTATTACATGAGTAGCCAGAGATGATTTTCAGAGCTTGTATTATAATTATGAACTATCATCTTCTATTAATGTAAACTTTAATCAGCCTTTTTGTTACCCAAGGTACCTTTTACATATAAGAAATTAATGTGTTGTGCTGATACCAGCTTTTATATCCTGTGTGTGTGTGTGTGTGTGTGTGTGTGTGTGTGTGTGTGTGTGTGTGTGTGTGTGTGTGTGTTCAGGTGAAGCACGCCATGATGCAGCTGTACGTGCTCAAGTTGCTCAAGATGCAGACTAAGTACCTGGGGAGGCAGTGGCGGAAAACCAACATGAAGACCATGAGTGCCATATACCAGAAGGTGAGCCTACTGCCATAGCAGCGAGCCATCCCTCTTGGCTGCCACACCACCACACCAACACCCAGACACAACACTGAGTACTCACAGACTCTTTTAAGAACAGAGTCACCTTACAGTTCTTTCCTTCATGTTTTTCCAGTATTTGTTCTTTCCTTCTTGTCTATCCATTAACAGCTGTTTCCTGCTTCTTGTCTTTCCATCTGTCACACATCTCACTTACAATACACCCAAAGTACTGTGGTGTTATGTAGTTGTACAGATATACATACCAATCACAAACCATGGCAACACTTAGCCCAGACCACCTGTCATCACCTCTCATCACTGATCACTCTAAACTGCTTACCATCACATCTATCAGTTCTTCTCTTATCCACACCTTTCTTAGGAATGCAGGTAAATTTAAAGGCTTCAATCTCCCTTCATTTAGAATAGTTTTGGAGTTATACAGATGTGGCAATCTTCAGCCACTGCAGTACTTGACCATGACTAGCGATCACCACCTGTCAAGACCACCTGTGCCTCCCCCTCTCAGGTGCGGCACCGGTTGAATGATGACTGGGCGTATGGCAATGACCCAGATGCACGGCCGTGGGACTTCCAGGCAGAGGAGTGTGCGCTGCGGGCATGTGTAGACCGATTCAACTCCCGGCGATACAACTCCAGCATTGTAAGTGTGGAAGAGAGGAAGAAGAAAGGATATTACTTGTTCATGGTTTTCTAGAAATCTTATGTGTGTCCTCATTACTGCATTTCCTCATAATTTCTTGTTTTCTGAGAATATAAAGTGTGGGCTGTTTTTCCTTCTAGACAACCCTAACATGATTTTAATCCTTCTGTGCCTCCCATTCCAGGACCCTGAGTTTGAGCCACTGGACAACTGTGTGACGAGTGTCCTGGGCCGGCCGGTGGAGCTGACCGAGGAATTCAAGAAGCACTACGAGGTGTGGCTGCAGCAGGAGGTGTTCTCAGCCTCTATAGACTGGGACCAGCTCCTTGTCCCCAACATATGAGTGGCAGCAGCAGGCAAACATATGTGATACAAACTTTATTATTACACAGTGTAGAAACTTTGTGCTATATATGTGTGTGTGAGTGAGTGTGTGGTGTGTGTGTGTGTGGTGTGTGTGTGTGTGTGTGTGTGTGTGTGTGTGTGTGTGTGTGTGTGTGTGTGTGTGTGTTATAGAGAGCTTGTGCTATATGTATATCTGTGAGTGAGAGAAAGGTCTGTGCGTGTGTATGTGGAAACCTTGCATTTTTACCAACACTCAGAATATACTGTTGAAATGTAAGATTCAGTCAGTATGTTGCAGTGTTGAGTGTTGACTGTCAGTGGGATAGATTGAAACCTCCACAGACCTGAGACATACATTAGTGGTGTGAATGCCTGACAACTGTGCCATCAGGAGGTGGATCTAACCTCACTCCCACTTAGCTTCTCCCACTGTGGTGTTCCTCTGTACAGTTTCTAAGTCATTGTGTGGTAAAGAGAAGAGTGACTCCCAAACACAGGTTATGCAGATATTGGTGAGTCCGTCAGGAGAATCTCAGCGACAGACTTGATTCCTTTTGTGTTTTTTTCTTATTTTGTCTGGTAAAATTCTTTGTTATAGTGACTGTTCTGGTGTCGACAAGGTTACAACTGTTGAATTATTCTTTGATGAAGCTTTAATTATAATTTATGAAGTGAAAACTGTTTTAGTCATACAGGTTATCATGTGAAAGTGATTCCTCCAATAGATACTGCCTTTGTGATTCTCTCTGTCTCTCTCTCTCTGTCTCTTTCTCTGTCTCTCTCTCTCTCTCTCTCTCTCTCTCTCTCTCTCTCTCTCTCTCTCTCTCTCTCTCTCTCTCTCTCTCTCTCTCTCTCTCTCTCTCTCTCTCTCTCTCTCTCTCTCTCTCTCTCTCTCTCTCTCTCTCTCTCTCTCTCTCTCTCATCCCCCATTCTCCCCATCAACAAATATAAGGGAATAAGGTGAAGAGTAACAAATCTTTTATCTCCCCTGCCTATTAGCCAACAGAATGCAGTCACTGTCTTACAATACTAGAAAGAGGACACCTTCTCTGTATAGATCACAAAGTCCTGCCTGTCATCCCTCATGTGCAGGAAAGAGGTGGTTCAGGCCTGTATTCTGAAATATTTGTACTACTTTTGAAAAGGCTAGTTGAAGTGACAGGTTTCAAAAGCTTTCTTTACAGTTCTAGTAACATTGACAGGATTTTGTACAGTATTAGCTGGAGAAACACTCTTGGGAACTTGACTGTGGCCTCAGGAAATAATGATGCTGAGGGAGTCAAGGCCAGGGTGTGTCTTATGAAGTGGTGGTCTGATGATGGAAGGTAAGAATAAGTACTTTTTTATGTATTCCTTCATATCCAAGTTGAATTATTATGAATTACATTATTTATTATATTTGTTTATTTTCTTCTTTCATGTTTTGCTATAGCATTATTTGATCTGTGGAGATGAACATGAATCTATCAAGATCTTGGAGGATTATTACTGATCAACCCACTCCTTGAAAGTCCTTGAAGTGAAGAATTGTAGCATTTGGGACCCATCACACAATACCACCATATTTGCAGGGATTCAATTGTGATCACATGGACATGACCACACTACCTTGAGGGCAACCTATTTTGTTATGGCAAAGCAATGTATTTTGTGCATAGTCTTGCTGGTGGTGCTGGAATTATTGTCACCCCACCATGATAGCACTAGCCCCCCTTTTTTTTTTATGTTGGAGGGACAGCTAACCAAGGGCAACAAAATATGAAAATAAGAGACCCACTATGTTGCCAGCTCCCTAAAAGAACATAGGAGTTAGCCAATATTCAAGGACAAATGTCTCAACACCTCTCTCTTAAAAGAAGTCAAGTCAGAGGAAGGTGGAAATACAGAAGCAGAAAGGGAGTTCCAGAGTTTACCAGTGGAAGGTATGAATGATTAAGAGTACTGGTTAACTCTTGCACTTGAGAGTTGGACAGAATAGGGATGAGAGGAAGAAAAAAGCCTTGTGCAGTGAGGCCACAGGAAAAAGGAGAGGCATGCAGTTAGCATGAAAATAGCAATAAAAGATAGAAGAGATGTAACATTTTGGCAGTGAGAGAGGGGGTGAAGACAGTCAGTCAGAGGAGGTGAGTTGATGAGACGAAAAGCTTATGATTCCACCCTATCTAATAGAGTTGTATGAGTGGAAACCCCCAAACATGCGAAGAGTATTCCATACAAGGACAGATAAGGCCCTTGTACAGAGTTAGCAGTTGGAGGGGCATGAAAGATCAGAAGTCAGGCGTTCTGTAGCGTCCCTGCATGATCTGATGACTACTTCCTGAAGGGTTGGTCGTCTCTGAAAGGACGTGAAAAAATGTAGGGTGGTATCATCAGCATAGGCGTGGATAGGGCATGAAGTTTGGTTAAGATTATTAATGAATAATAGAAAGAGAGTGGATGACAGGACAGAACCCTGAGGAACACCATTGTTAATAAATTTAGAAGAACACTGGCCATCTACCACAGCTACAATAGAACAGTCGGAAAGGAAACTTGAGATAAAGTTGCAGAGAGAAGGATAGAAACCATAGGAGGGCAGTTTTGAAATCAAAGCTTTGTGCCAGACTCTATCAAAAGCTTTTGATATGTTTAACGTGACAGAAGTTTCACCAAAATCTCTAAAAGAGGATGACCAAGACTCAGTAAGGAATGCCAGATCACCAGTAGTCAGTCAGTGGTCAGTGAAGGGAGAGGAAAGCCTGTTGTAGTCAATGTTATGCTTGTTTGTGTGTGGGCATGAGGTAGTAATGTCGTGCTTTCAGGAACTCTCTCTCACTGTTTCTCAGGGGTGTTAACATAAGCACAGCTTGGTATATCATTATATTAAGAGTACAATTATTTACACTACACTAGATAGTCTGTACCCACACGGTCCACAGCTCCTTCGCAGCGCCGGGGGAGCATAACGTCCAGCTCGTGCGATCGCCAGACTCCAACTCACACACACACATACACACTTTAACCCTCATAATAGTGATAATAACACTGCTGCTGCTGCTGCTGCTGCTGCTGCTGCACTCCTGACACTTCCATTTCTCATTTTTTCCTCCTATCACGACAATTATACATTTCAGGCGGGCAGCAGCAGGAAACACTGAGGATTGAAAGAAATGTTGACGAATTGACACTTGGCGGGACAGGGTTGGTGGGGCGGGGTCTGGGTCACGGTCATGGTGGGCGCCTGGCGATCTGAACAGGGGTATACATAACCATCGCCTTATTTAACACAGTAATGGCTGCTTATCCACTTTAGTGGTTGATTCCTGCTTTACTTCGCTCTCTTGGTCTGGAAACACAGAGGGAGTGCAGGCAAACATTGGACTAAACTCTAGGAAAGGCAGGGTGAAAGTGCTTCAATATGCTCAATATTTACCTAGATTCTTACCTAGATCAGGCCTAAAGCCCCATCTAGAAGCAGATGAAACCTCCAACCAGGACTGCAGGTGAAGACAACTAGAGGTATGGCATAATGGTTGGCTAATGTGGTTTCATCCAAGAAGCCCTTCACACAAACTCATAGAGAACATCACCCAGAGAAGTATCAAGTTGGCGTTTAAAAGCAACAACAAAAGATGCAGTGACAACATGCTCAGGCAGCTCATTCCAAACAGATAACACCCTAGTCGAAAAGAAACTAGCCCTGACTTCTGTGTCCCAGCGAGGAATGGCCAGCTTGTAGGAGTGACCTCTTGTTACAGCATTAAGGTTCCTAACAAACAAATGTTCAAGATCAGGGCACAGACCATGCAAAATCTTATAAACCATAATAAGATCAGCTCTAAGCAAACGGCCTTTAATTGAGTACAACCTAGTGTAGAGAGACGCTCAGAGTAACTCAGATTTTCAAAACCAGATATTAACTTTGTCCATTTCTGCCGTACTCCCTCCAACAATCTAAGATCACCAAGATAACCTGTATTCCACACCGCAGATGAGAAGTCCAAGATTGGTCTTATATGTGTAATAAATACAGCTCTCATAAATTCAGGGGAATGACACACTGTACCCTTAAGAATGCCAAACCCCACACCACTTGCCTTCATTGCTGTTTCTCTTACATGTTGATGAAACTTAAGTTCATAGTCTACCCAAACACCCAAGTCTTTATGCAATTGCTTAACAGGAATCTGTTGATTACCAATAAAATATGGAAGTAAGTCAGGGGCATTGTGGAAGTGTCTACAAAAACTAATTGCAACACATTTTTCAACAGAAAATGACAAGCCCCATGAAAGACTGGTCTCATGGAGCTTGTTTACATCTCTCTGCATTAAGTAGTGGCCTAATTCAAAATCAGCTTTAGAGATTGGAGCTGCTAGATACAGTTTAAGATCATCAGCAAAAAAGGCAATATTTACAAGATAGATTAGAAACATGGTTAATGTAAACCAAGAACAGAAGAGGCCCATTCACAGATCCTTGGGGAACTCCACTTCCAACATGTACACTGCAACTTGTGAAACCTTGGACAATAACTTTCATTGTTCTACCAGATAAATAATTGTAGAGCCATTCCAACAATGCACCTCTGATGCCAATACATTGTAACATTCTAAGGAGCAGTTGGTGATTGACTACATCAAAGGGTTTTCTTTAGTCGAAAAATATGATATCAACAAAGAAGCCACGATCATAATAATCAGTAACATAATCATAGGTGTATAAAAGTTGGTCGGAAACAGATTTACCAGACCTAAAGCCATACTGGTGGGGAGAGAGCAGGTGGTTACTTTCCAAATAGGTAGACAAATGAGAAACAATTATTCTTTCAAAGGACTTACAGCACACAGATGTCAAGCTGATGGGTCTGTAGTTAAGGGGATCAGAATGAATACCACCTTTGAATAATGGTGTAACATTGGCATCCTTCCAGTCCAAAGGGACATGTTTGGAAGACAAGGATTTGCGACATATTAATAAAAGAGGATAACTTAAAGAATGTGCGCATCTTCTCAGCAGTACTGATGGCAATTGGTCTGGACCAGAACAACAACTTAGCTTAAGATTAGACAGTATAGATTCAATAGTAAAAACATCAAACATGTAGCCATCAAACTCAAATACAGTGTCACAAGTCTGAAGTGGGGAGGGGTTGTCCAAGACAGCATTTGAGAATACACCCAAGAAGGCACGGACAAAACACTCGGCCATGTCACCACCTTCCGGTTCAATGAGCAGGCTGGAGGAATTGATTAGGGAGCTTAGCTTCTAACAGATGGCGCGCGGGTCGCAGATAGTAAAGGGGTGAGGGATGGAGGGGATCCATTAGCGGGGGAGGATGAGCGCCGTTACAAGATTCAAACATTCAGTCAGTAGGGGTGGGCAAGAATCGCTGTTTTGAGTATCGCCCATTCCGATTCCAAAGTCTGTTGGAATCGCTGGTTTCGATTCCGGAATCGATACCAGGGCCAGGGAGCCAGCCGATTCTGGTATCGCTTCATATCCTTCGCGATTCTGGTATCGCCTCCTTGCACCATCGATTCCGGAATCGATCCCACCGCTCTGTCTCCAGCGCGCGACCTGGTGCGCCAACCGATTCTGGTATCGCTTCATGCCCTTCACGTCCACGACACTGGTATCGCCTCCTTGCAATCACGATTTGCCTTGGTATTGTGGCAGTGTGTGAAGCGATTCCGGAATATTATTTTTCTACACACACACACACAGGGAGTAAACAGTTATATTAATTTGTTTGCGGATGATGCGAAATTGTGTAGGTGTGTGAAGAGTGAAGAAGATTGTGAAATTTTACAGGCAGATCTAGATAGGATTTGGGAGTGGAGCAAGAGGTGGGAGATGGAATTTAATCTAAGCAAAAGTCATGTAATGGAGATTGGGAAAAGTGGAAGACGGCCAAGAGGGTTATATAAGATGGGTGAAGGAGTAGTGTTGAGAAAGGTGAAAAAGGAAAAGGATTTGGGAGTGATAATACAAAATCATGGGCAGTTTGAGGCTCATATTGACAAGATGTTTGGAGAAATATATAATTTGATTAGAAATATTGGATTAGCCTTTCATTATATGGATAAAGATATGATGAAGAAATTAATTAGTACTGTGATTAGACCAAGATTGGAATATGCTGGGGTGGTTTGGTCCCCTTATAAAAAGAAGCATATAAGGAAGTCGGAGAGATTGCAGAGAATGGCAACAAAAATGGTACTGGAGTTGGCAGAAGTGACCTATGAGGAGAGATTAAAAGAAATGAATTTGCTTACCTTGGAACAAAGAAGAGAAAGAGGAGATTTAATACAAGTTTATAAACTGTTGAGCGGTTTGGATGAAGTGGATAATGAGCAAATGATGTTGAGAGAGGAAAATTTAAATAGAACTACAAGATCGCATAGTAAAAAGATAGCCAAGGGAATATGCTTGAAAGATGTGAGATGTGTTGGAGGTGTGGAATAGTCTGAGTGAGGAGGTGGTGTCAGCGAGGAGTGTGCATAGTTTTAAAGGAAAGTTGGATGTGTGTAGATATGGAGACGGGGCCACACGAGTATAAAACCCTGGCCCTGTAAAAATTACAACTAGGTGAATACACACATGGAATAGGAACAAATAAACAATTAATTGGTTGAGATATTTGATATTTATTATGAAAATACTTTATATACAAAATAAAATATTACAAAATATATTTCAGTGTATAATCACAGCCAATACTTTATCACAGTTCCGTATCACAAAATGAAAGGGAGATTCCTATTGAAAATGCCAAACAATAATATAATCACAAGAATGGCAAAAATACATAATACATCCTAAAAGTATGGCAAAGTTGTTACATTCCTAACTAAATATTCCTTTATTTCACTATATCGATCTTTCAAAGAAAAAAATATTCATTTATATATATATATATATATATATATATATATATATATATATATATATATATATATTAAAATACATATAATATACCCTAGCCAATACTTTATCACAGTTCCGTATCACAAATTAAGCTAGTGGAATCGACAGACCAAATTATCGATACCATTCAGTGGAATCGATACCATGCTGTCTGCGGCGGAATCGACGGAATCGATTCCGGAATCGTATTGTGCCCATCCCTATCAGTCAGTCACGGAAAAGGCACAAGCAAGGCGAAGGACAGCAGGTTGCCAGGAGGGGTGGACGCCTCAGGCTGCCAAGAGGGTGGGCAGGTCGAGTGTTGTGATGGCCAGGGTGGAGAGCCAGGAGCGTAATGCACTATGTTGAGAGAGGAGGCGTGGACATTGAAGCAGGAAATCTTCCATGGCCTCAGGGTTAGTCCTACACCAAGGGCAGAAGTGGTCACGAGACAGTCGACGTATGCGATGCAAGGAAGGAGTATGGTGTGGCCCAGGCGGAGGCGGGCAGAATATATATATATATATATATATATATATATATATATATATATATATATATATATATATATATATATATATATATATATATATATATATATATATATATATATATATATATATATATATATATATATATATATATATATATATATATATATATATGCCCAACCCAACAACAATT
>NC_059267.1:11834958-11842458 GCF_017591435.1 Portunus trituberculatus
GTACAACCTGGCGAGGGCTGCCTTTGCTCGCGTCACACGCTGGGTCACGTGAGTAGTGTACCCCATGGAGCCGACAGCCAGGCCCAAGAGAGAGCCCCTGGGCCTGAAGCCGACGTCGTCCCCGTCCACCAGCAGTGGAGCGAGGGTCTTGGTGGCGATGGGTACAACGGTGAACTTGGCCATGTTGGTCCTAATCCTCCACTCCTTCTCGAAAGAGAAGGTGGTCCAGGATCTTAGGGAGTCCAAGTTCCGCCTTACGTGGTCCAAGATGACTTCGTCCAATCCAGGAGGGCCAGAGTGGCAGAGGAGGAGATTCCCGTTCCTGAGAGAGAACTCAAACTCCTCATGGGTGGCAGGAGACTTCTTCCTCTTGCTGCTGGACCTGGCAAGGAACCCGAACCGGGGGTCCTCGTGAGGTGGTTCATCCTGGTCGGAATCGTCACTCTCGGACTCACCCGGGGGGGTATCTTCGTCGTCGTTGGAGGAGGGCGTGCCAAGAGAAGCCGTGGGGGCAGCGTTGGCGGGAGCTGGTGAGTAGGCGGGAGAGGCGTTGGCGGGAGTGCAACTAGTGAGGATGCGGGCTTATATGGGCGGCGGAAGCAGGTAGTCGCGTCAGGTAGCCAGTCAGAGCGCGGATCGAGTTTCGTCTGAAGCGGCCAATGAGCAGCCGGCTACAGCTCCGTGTGGCTGTCGCTGGGATGGTAACGATGATTCTGGCTGCTGTTGTATGTTGATGGTAGGTTTTTCTGAGTAGATATGTACTGCTTCCGTCATCTTGAGTCTTCTTATGTCGTTTTCTTTAACTAGGATGGTGGTGTTGCTTTCCATGTGATGTCGCTTCAGGATGATGCCGTGTTCATTCATGTAGTGTCGTCTTATAGCGCCGTCTTGTAGGTGTGCTGTAATTCTCTTTGATAGGGTTGTAGATGTGAAGCCAATGTACCTCGAGTTTAGGTGACTGCAGTCACCAACAGTGCATGTGTGTTGGTACACGACGTTCACTTCTTGCAGGGAGTTTGTCGGAGGAAGACAGCTATTCTTCATGATGAGGCTTGCGGTTTTTCTGGTCTTGTAGTAAATGATGACTTGGAGTTTAGTGTCTGTGTTGATGGGCGAGACGTTGTTGTGGATGATCTTCTTTACGGCTTTCTCGTCTTCTTTGTATGCTGAAGACATCGTGTTCTTGTAGTAGAGAGTGATGCACGATGTTTGTTGCTCGGGCGGATTCTCGCGGATGTAGTTGTCCATGCGGCGACGTATGACTTCGTCTATTTCTTGCTGCGGATAGCCGTTGTTGCAGAGAAGCTGGGAGATTCTTTTTAATTCAGCGTGGACTGCATTCCATGAGGATGAGTGCGTGAGAGCCCTCCTGACAAAGGCATTGATGACGCTGTGTCTATATTTTTCTGGGCAGTCACTTTTTCCGTTTAGGCAGAAGCCGAGATTCGTAGATTTAACGTAGACTGACGTGGAGAAGCAGGAGCTTGAACGGTGCACCATGACGTCGAGGAAGGGGAGCTTGTTTTCTTCTTCTAATTCGTGTGTGTAGTTGAGGCAGGAGTGTTTCTTGAAATTCTCGATCAGGTGCAGTACTTCCTCTTCAGTGTTGGCGTTGATGAAGATGTCATCGATGTATCTTGCGTAGACTGTTGGTTTTATGTCCGGGTTTTCCGCGAAAACCTTTTCCTCGACGGCCCCATGTAAAATTGGCAAAGAGGACACCGAGAGGAGACCCCATGGCGACGCCGTCGCATTGTACATACATCTTGCCATCTGGTCCGTAAAAGGCAGCTTCCTTGGTGCAGGTGCGTAGCAATGTCCGTAGAGTTTCTTCAGGGATGGTGAGTTTCTTGCCGTCTGTGTGGTAAACTTCCTTGCAGATGATTTCTATGGTATCGTCTATTGGGACGTTGGTAAAAAGTGATTCAACATCCATCGATGCCATGATGCTGGAGGGGCGCGCCGTTTTTAAGATGTCGAGAAACTCAACAGTTGATTTGAGGCTGAATGAAGCTGGTACGAAGGGTGTGAGGAGTTCATTAAGCCTTTTGGCTAGTTTGTACGTGACGGCTGGCGTTTGGCTGATGATTGGTCGTAGTGGGTTGCTGCGTTTGTGGATCTTGACGTTGCCATATGCGTAACCGAGCTTGTGGTCACCTTCGATAAGGGGGAGTTTCGTGTCGCAGGTGCTGTTGTTGTGCCGTATTAAACGATTGAGCTTGGTTTTATGGCTTGAGTTGGGTTTCTTGTTATGTTCTTGAATTTTGCAGGATCAGCCAGGATGGAAGACATCTTGTTCATATATTCCTCTCTATCGAGTATTACGAAAATTGAGGACTTGTCTGCTCTTCGTATGGTGATTTGATCGTTATTCTTGAGTTCCTGGGCGGCACTTTTTAATTCTGGAGTCAGGAGGTGGCTTCGTGTGTGTCCTCTTGTAACTTTCGCCTCACGGGTGATCTCAGCTTGCAGGTCGGGAGATGTCTTGATTTTCTTCTCCTTTTCTAATCGTTGGCACACTACTCTACCAACTAAAACCGGACGAACGCACCCTTGTGCGAAAAACACAAAATACGCTGTACAAAAAGATATATATGTATATATATATATATATATATATATATATATATATATATATATATATATATATATATATATATATATATATATATATATATATATATATATATATATATATATATATATATATATATATATATATATATATATATATATATATATAACATATATTTGCCTTACAAGTTCATAACCACGAGAAAATGCAGGGAAAGATAGGGGCTGGGGTGGGGAGGAAGCATGGAAGAAATTTTAAGTTACTTCTAATAACGTTTTCTGTGAAAGTACTCGCTTCTAACAGATGGCAGCACTGTCGCTGTCCTCCAAACTTTAACCCACACCAAAACTTCCTCTCTGTATATTCCTTGGCTGGGACCCAGCAGAGACGCGTCACGCGAGTTTGTTTCGGATTCGAAAACTTCACCGGCCAGTCGGTGACCTCCTTGCCACAAAGCAGTGCAGATGTAGAAAGGACCTACTCGAAACTTAATGCTAACAAAACAAAGCTAAGAAGTTGCTTAGCTGTACGTACCTTGGAGGCCATCATCAAAACTGCTGAAATCTTTCCATTGCGTGTTGATAGACGCAAGGCTTAACCACTTGTACACCAATGCAAGAAATAAGTACATGGAAAAGTACACAGAAAATGTGAGGGACTGTGGTGAGGACTTTGAGTAATATTTATTTATATTCATTTATACATGTGAAAAAATGTTGATTTATATAAGACTTTTTTGTTTGATGGATTGGATAATATATTGAAGAAAAGTTAATTTATCGACACCAGAAAGTTTTTTTAATTTCTTTTGTAGTAAAAGAATAAAACTGCAAAAAGTATAAATACTTTTATTTTCACACAATAATATATGCATGTACAAAAAGGAATTTTGGGATTGGCGTAGGTGAAAGTAGGGGAAAATGTGCACGAGTGGTAGGTGAAAGTAGGGAAAATGTGCACAGTGGTAGGTGAAAGTAGGGAAAATGTGCACAGTGGTAGGTGAAAGTAGGGGAAAATGTGCACAGTGGTAGGTGAAAGTAGGGAAAAATGAGGTAGGTGAAAGTAGGAAAATGTGCACGAGTGGTAGGTGAAAGTAGGGGAAAATGTGCACGAGTGGTAGGTGAAAGTAGGGGAAAATGTGCACGAGTGGTAGGTGAAAGTAGGGGAAAATGTGCACAGTGGTAGGTGAAAGTAGAAATGTGCACAGTGGTAGGTGAAAGTGAAAATGCACGAGTGGTAGGTGAAAGTAGGGAAAATGTGCACGAGTGGTAGGTGAAAGTAGGGGAAAATGTGCACGAGTGGTAGGTGAAAGTAGGGGGAAATGCGCGCGAGTGGTAGGGAGAAATGAAAATTTTGAGTGGCAGCCCTGGTTGGTACATTTATCCACTGATTAAGTCCAAGAAGTGTAAAAATATCCAAAAATTTATTATCCATTGTGGAGTGACCCTCAGGTATATCAGGGGACCAGTCAATAGAAGGAAGGTTAAAGTCACTAGTCAGGATTAACTCTCTGTTAACACACAATACCTCAAGAAAGGAAATAAGTGAAATATTTTCAATTGTGGAGTTACTAGGTGGCCTGTAGACAACTAATGTCGTTAAAATGAAGCCCAGAAGATGTAATTCTATGGTGTTGGCATGGTCATAAAAATTTTACCTATTTTTATGTTGTCTTTAATATATATATATATATATATATATATATATATATATATATATATATATATATATATATATATATATATATATATATATATATATATATATATATATATATACCAACACCATGTACAAGTTGTCAGTAGAGGCAGTCATTGGTGGAGGAGGTGATGAAAGGGCAGGGGACTTGGACTGAGACCTGGTGACTGCACACACTGGGAAGAAGTGAGGGGATGTTTCGTCCAGGGTCTTAGTGGGACTTTCTGTTAAGGGAGAATCAAGAACAATTAAGTTTGGAACAGCCAAGTTACCCGCAAGATCGTTACCCAGTACAAGATGTACCCCCGGTACTGGCAGTTCACCAGGTTTAATGGCTACCACAACCTCTCCTGAAATGAACGGGCACTGTAAGCTAATTTTAGCCAAGGGATAGGAGAGCTGTGATTCGAGACCTGTAAGGATCACCTTCTCCCCAGTGAAAGCCTGTTTGATGTTAGGGATGACATCTTCCCTTAAGATGGATTGGGCAGCACCTGTATCACGCAGAACCTTGACATTTATTGCCTTGTCTTTACCATCAGTCAGGGACACTTTACCTTGATACATGTACGAGTCATAAAGTTCTAGAGGAGAGTTGACAGGGTTAGCTAGGGCCACTGGTTTCTTGTTCTCAAATGTGTTAGGTTTAGGGGCCACAAAAGAAAGTTGACGTTGAGAGGCCTTGCAATTTGGGTGTCTACATTTCTGGATCGTGTGACCTGGTTTCTTACAGTATGTACACCAGGGGAATTATATGCATTTGGCGAGAATCCGGTCGGCTTACCACCCGCGCCCCAAAACCTTCCCCAAAGGAGGACCTAACATTAGATAGTGAACCACGACCTCTACTACCCAGGGATCCCATCAACAAAGCAAACGCATCAGCCACTTTAGCGGCAGACATAAGATCACTCTCTCCCGTTCTTCCACATGCCTCAGAATATTAAAGGGTAACTTGTTCTTCCATTCTTCCAGGACCATTAGATTGAGCAACTCCGAAAAGGTGGTAATGTTAAGGGCGGCTAACCATTTCTTAAATTGTCTTAGTTTCTCACTAGCAAATTCAACATAGGTGTGAGACTCTGGTTTCACATACTTTCGGAACTGTTGTCTGTATCCGTCAGAAGTGATAGAGTAGGCGTCTAGAATGTTACCTTTGATCTCTTCATATTCTACCTCATCACTAAGGCCGTTGTATACCCTATAAGCTTTTCCTACTAGCTTAGGGACAAGGAGAGACACCCACTGATCCTTGGGCCATTTATTCCTATTAGCAATGCTCTCAAAAGCGCGAAATGACCCGTCAACATCAGATTCATCAAAAGGGGGAACTAGCGGAGCAGCTGTAGCAGGATTAAAGCTTGCTAACTTTTTCTTTATATCTATTTCTTCCCTCTAAACTTAGCGTCATTTCGTAGGGCTAACTCCTGAATTTCTAACTCTTTCTCCTGCCTTTTAAGTTGTAACTGAAATTCTCTCTCTTCTTTTCTGCCTGTAGTTGCATTTGTTTTTCCTGTAGTTGCATTTGTCTTTCTTGTTCTCTCTTCTCTTCTCTTTCTGCTGTAGTTGCATTTCTTTCCTTCTTTTCTGCCTGTAGTTGCATTTGTTTTCATGCATCCGGTATTCTAGTCTAAGCTTCTCAATTTCCCACTGACTTATCCTACTCTTATCCTGTTCTTCCTGGGGACTGTGTATTATAGTCCTCGTAGAGGCTGACATGGGAGTTAACTCTTCTATGGCATTTCCTAGCAACTGACCTTCTTGCACTAGATGTTCAACAACTACATTCTTAATGACCTCTTTAGTCATCTGAGACGTGATGGGAACATCAAAATGTTTAGCGATGGTCTTCCATTGGTCCTTCTTTATATTAGCACCTTTAAGTTGTTCCAGAGAAGGGTCAGCACAAAATCTTCAACGTTAAACTGAGCGGAAGCCATATTAAATAGATGTTAAACAAACAACAAAAAAAAATATAAGTGAATTACTTAAGTGAGGAACTTGGCAGAGTGATAATAAAGGCAACCTTGAAATTACCTAGATTATACTTAAGTAAACACTTATGAGTACAATCACTAATGAGGGGGGTAAACTAGAGAATTACGGCATTAAGAGGGATCCGGATTACTCTAGTTACGAGACTTGAGAGTGAGGAGCGAATTGTACTGAGACTTGTTATTGATAAGGAGGCGGATTAGTCTGAGAGACTAGTTAAAATGGCCGATTCTAACTAGCGAGAAAAATGATCCGCGAAGTGAGGGGATTGAGGGTTCGCATGAACATATGATGATCCCAACACTTGGATAACACTTATTACACACCTGCCTATGTGCAAAAAATAGAGATAAGTGCTATCGGTGAACACGCCTTTCTACCTGGTTTCCTGCTCTACCACTGCTATGCGATACCAATGAAAGTCAAGTCACGAAGCACTTTTAACCCAAAGGGAGACACTTGATTGCACAAAGATAAATTTAAACCTCACGCAGAGTAAGTCACAGAAAAAACCACATCAAAGTCACAACACCACAGAAACACAAAAAAAAAATAATGTAATCACAGAAAAAAAGTCACTGGAAAAATGGAACACTGAACATGGGTTATAATGGTCCTGTCACGGTCGCCAATTGTTACGTTCACCGGTTAAACGGGTAAGATTGGCATCGGGGAGCCGGTGAACAATAACAATAAAAAAAAACACTGCAGGTTCAACTGGTGAGGAAATGCAAAGGGGCACTTTAAAAGCTATTTAATAACCCAATAATGAAACTGACATACACATAGATATAACATGAAACACATGAAACTGACATACACATATACATATAACACAGAAATAAATACAACAATAAAGAACCCAACTTAATACCTAACAATAATACTAATCCTATATGGAGGCAATGTGGAAAAACGGAACGCGGGGAAGTGATACTTATGAGGTGTTGCAGTGGTGAAGTGCTGGGTGAGGTAGATCCCACGGTAGTCCAAGAGGCGTTGTGTTCATAATAATAATAATAATAATAATAATAATAATAATAATAATAATCAATAATATTACAACAATTAGGCGATGAGAAAACAGTCAGTCAGAAAAGAGAAATCCATCCTATCTAAAAAGAACAGTACGAGTGGAACATCCTTCTTCTCTGTATGTGAAGCGTACGTATACTCATAACAGGGAGGCACTTACCAGCTGGGGGGAGGGGGAGAAAAAACTGGCGAAGACT